>NC_141060.1:47501717-47719217 GCF_041138505.1 Cibotium barometz
CTTTCTGGTGATATGCCATCCTATGGGATATCCCAAATGCCTGACAATATCTCTGGAATGCACCACCTGACCCGGCCAAAGAATAGAATGCCAGTCACATTGTTTCAGGGGGAGTAATTTAGATTTGTCAAAATTGACATGCAATCCCGCTGCCAACCCATATAAAGAAAGAGTGGCCATAAGCATGCGAAGTTCCCGAGGAGAATTGTGTGGCATGAAGAAGGAATCATCAGCATATGCTTGTGCCAAAAAAGATGTAGCCCCTGGGATTTTGAGACCAGTCATCTGTCCTGTGTTTGTAAGATGATCAAGATACATCAAAAGAGGATGGGTCGCAATGGCATAGAAGAGAGCACTGAGAGGGAAGCCCTGTCTAATTGATCGACCCAATATCCATGACCGAGACAGATGGCGCCCAAGAATGCACTGAGCAGTAGAGCCAGAATAAAGCCAGTAAACAGCATTTGCCATCTTGGGACCAAAGCCCAACTTTGTCATGATCTGAGAGATGAAATCCCATTGAACATTGTCAAATGCCTTAGCAATATCCACCTGCAATATAAGCACATCTTGATGCGAATACTTAGCATGTTCAATTGTAGTCAAGGCATTGAATATATTGTCATGGATTTGTCTTCGCGACGGCACAAAACCATACTTTATGAGGATGAAGTCCTGCATGCAGTATCCTGTGAAGCCTATGTACAATCATTTTGGCAATAAGTTTGTAAAGTGCATCAAAGTAATAGGCCTCCAATCTGATATATGATCACACAGATGTTTTTTGGGGACAAGCTTGACTATACCATGCTTCCAAGAGTACAGCAACTGATTTTCTTGCCAAGCCACATTGATCATTCGCAAAAGGATCTCTTTCCAAAAAGAAATATAAAATTCCACTGTAAGGCCATCCCATCCAGGGGACTTGTATTTGCTGAGGTGGAACAACACATTATCAAGTTCTGTGTCAGTAAAAGGTCTCTCCAAGGTAAGAGCATCATCCATTTCAACTATCCTAGAAACATATTGAAGAAATTCAGTCCTGGCATTAGTCACTTGATTTGATGGGGAACCAGGAGCAGAAAACAATTTCTGGAAATAATTGTGGCATTCGTCTTGGAGATCAGAGAAAGAGTGAGTCCAAGAGCCATCCTGTTTCCTAACCCTTAGACATGAATTTTTATTTTGAGTAGCATGCAAGCCCTAGAAAAAGGATTTTGAAGAGCAGCCCTTATCCATGAGGGGCTTCATTCTTGCCCTAATCTACCATTTGTGCAATTTCCTCTGATCATTAACAGTAAGTTTAAATTGTGCATGTGAAAGGGAATCCTTTTCTGAATCAGAGAGTGGCCTCAACTGAGAAAATTCAGTCAAATGTTGTGCCGTCCTTTTTGCCCATTTAACCTCATTCCTCCATTTTGTCATATGCCATTTGCCATACTCCCTAATGACATTCTGAATACGAGAGACGAAGCTGTCCCAAGCATAATTCATGTCCTCCTGGGCATGAACTGGCAAAGGATGAATGGCAAGTTTGATCATTTGCTGAAAGTTGTGATGTTGGAAATAAGCTCGATTAACATGCAATAATCTACTGGGAGAAATGGCAAATCATCCAGAGGCATGCAAATTCATCCACAATGGAGCATGATCTGACAAGCCCAATGAGAAATGGCAAATCATCCAGAGGCATGCCAAGCTGCAAATTTATCCACAATGGAGCATGATCTGACAAGCCCAATGAGAAATCTATAAGGAGATGAGGGCTAAAATCTGCAAATTGTTGTGGATAAAACAAATACCATCTGTCAAGCCTTGCTCAATACATAGTAAGTGCATTATGATGAACAGTATACCCAGGGAGTGACCCTTGGAGAAGTACCCATAAATCTTCAGCCTGCACAGAAAGAATCATGTCATCCCATTTGTGCCTTTCCAATGATAGCATATGAGATCGTGAAGTGGTATTATCTCTAGGCAGAGGGGAATTATCAAAATCCCCACAAATGAATGCATTGGATCTCCATGGATATCTGCATAAAGAATCCCACAAAGAAGCCCTCATGGCAGAGGTTTGGGAGGCATAGACTAATGCAAACTCAAAAATATCACCATTAACATTGCATTGTATTACTACACTATTGTCATTGAAGGCCAGCTGAGGCTGCAACTCATGTCTAACCAGTATGCATACACTTGAATAGGTAGCAGTACCAGCATAATATATATCATAGCCGTGAAAAAAACCATGTTGTCCAACCATGGAGTGTTGATAATGCTCTTGCAAACAAACAATATCTGGCTGCATTTTATGTACATATATCCATAATAGCCTCCACTTTGAGACATTGCAGAGGCTCTGTACATTATATGTAAAGCACTTAAGTGTTTGAAGCATGAAAAGGTATGTACAGCAGAGTGTGAGGATAAGAACCAGACATCAGAGAGGCTAGGCCTCTGCCTGCATAGGCTGCATGCCTTCATTACCCATGAAAGACATAGCATTTTCCTCTTCTTCTGAATCACATATGGGGATGTCCTTCTTCAGGAGGGAGAAGAAGCATCCCATTGACGAGATTGAAGGGGGCGTTGCTTCAATACAACCACCTTCTTGGGTTGTTTAAAACCATCCCGATCAATCCCCACAGTTTCCTTCATCTTCTCTTTCCCATTATCTTTTCCTTTTCCTGCAAGTGCGGGCACCTGATTGACTGATTTTGCATTCTTTGCTCCATTTGTATTTGCTGTGTTGACTTGCAAATTATCATTCTTTTCCCGTGTCTGGGGTGGCAAAGCATTTGGGGGGGCTGATGCAGGACCATTGGGCATTCAGAGGCTAGATGCCCAAACTTGTGATAGGTAAAACAAGCACCTGCAAACACACCCCACTTCAATTCAAAATACTTTTTGCCCAATTGCACTCCCTCAACTTCTACCGCAATAGAAGGAGGGATAGGTATGTCAGTGTCCCAGAGAATGCAGAACCTATTACGGTTTCCCATGGGGCGTGGTGGACAAATGACCTGTCCCAAGGAAGCAGCTAGGCCAGGCAACTCTTCACGCATATAGTCCGGGAAGTTTGCAACCTCAACCCATACAGGGCAGTGATGCCGTATAAGACTTTGATAGTCCTTGTTTGGGGACCAGGGCATAGCATGTACCATTTGTCTCCCATAAAACAGGGGAGAGAACTCAAGAAGCCTCTGCTTGCATGAAGCATCTGATAAATGCACCTCATGAAAGCCTCTGGAAGCAAAATACACTCCCCTCTACAAAGCATCCTCCAAGGATGGACTTAATCCACTGCGCGACATCGCTGGCCGCAGGGATTCTTCCTGGAAAGAGTATTATAACCGCAGTTTGAGACAACTTTCTGAGAGGGTTTACCAGGGACGGCAACTTCAATTTGTAGGTGACCTCTGGAATCGGTTTGCCCCATTCCTGTCCTCGTGACTGTTGAAAGTCATCCTTAAGGGTATCAAACACACACTGAGCTTCCAATGTAAATGCATCATCTTGTAAAGCCGGCTCTGATAGGCGGCGCTTAGCATCTGCAGATCTTTCTTTTCGGGCATACGTACAAACATCTAAAGCTGAAGCCATTGATAGAACCACGGAAAGGAAAAGGCTGTGAAAAGGAACAGGCTCACACACACAGACGCTGCTATGCACGCACTCAGGCGCTGCAGCTTGCAAACTGAAGAAAGAGGGGAAGCAAAAGAGGAACGGAAAGAAACACGCAACAGCAGGATCAAAACGAGCACTTGAGCAGGCAGACAGCAATAACAGAAAAAACAAGGGACACTCAGTACGCTGATTACATACAGGACAGAAACGATGGAAGTGCAACGGCAGCAGGAACAGGAGACGGCAGCACGTGCACAGTCGCGTAGAGGTCGCTGGCGTCTCTTCTCTCCTGCCCACACACACACACAGACAGGCGCGCGCGCACACACACACACACAAAAAAATGCACATAGTGGTTTTGCCCTTCCCTTTGCAAGGCCACGTAAACCCATGTCTCTCCATAGCTAGATTACTGATCCCGAGGGGTTTTACCTTCACCTTTGCTCTCACAGAAGAGCTCGCAGCCAAGCTTCAAAATAACGAGGGGCCTTCACCCATCCACTATGCCACCATCCCTAGCGACGGCCCTTCGTTTGCAGGCCCATTTGCCCTCAATGCCTCCATCAAGGCCATGCATAGCTTGCGTCCAGGCTTCGAGAACCTTCTGCGAAACCTCTGCTCTCTACCACACGGAGTCTCTTGCATCCTCGCAGACTGCTTTGTTACTTGGAGCCAGCAGGTTGCCAAGAAGTTCAACATACCCAGATTCGCCTTATTCACTTCAAACGCCCATACCTTTGCATCTTTCCTCCACGCGGATGCTCTTATCGCCAAAGGATTGGCTCCTGTACAAGGTTAGATTCTCCTCGCTACTAGGTTCTTAATTAAGTGGTTAGTTTATGTGGTTGATGAAGTGATTGCGTAGGTAAATTTAGCAATCAAGCTATGGTATTTGAGCAGTCTAGGAGTAGGGAATCCATTGTTTTCTGCAGATCTGCTGATCTTTTACAGGTGAAGATTTATGATTGCTGTGAAAAGGTAAGTCTTCTGGGGGCTATGAGTGGCTGTTGTAGTTGTAATAATCTCCAGGGCCAAGTCTGCACTTTGTTTGGACCATTATGCACAAGGTCCGTGTCTCATGGTATGTATAGATGCTGCTGTCTATGTATGCTCATAGACCCTACTAAACATTGTGAGTTTCGACACCCAAAACATTGCTTTTATCTCAATTTTGCAGATCCTGAGCAGCTCATTGATTGCATACCTGGACTTCCCCCTCTGCGTGCGGGTGACCTGCCCCAATCTGTTCGTGAGTTCCCATCTTTTGCTGTGGATATAGTCAAAGATATCTCTGAAGCAGCGGGACTCATCTTCAACACCGTTTATGAGTTTGAAAGAAAGCCTCTTGAGCTTATAGAAAACAAAGTTCCCATCTACCCAATCGGCCCTCTGCTGCTCATGCTGGGGTCTGTCGAGTCTGTTGTTGCAGGAGAGACACCTGGCCTGTGGACCGAAGAAAGAGAGTGCCTTAAATGGTTAGACACTAGGACTGCTTCCTCAGTTCTGTTTGTTTCCTTTGGCAGCTTGGCAAGCATGGGTGCGGATCAGATGAGAGAGCTCGCCGAGGGTTTGGACGCTAGTGGGCAGGCATTTCTATGGGTTATACGCCCTAATGCAGTTGATGGGCCACTCTCAAAGGTGTTGCCAGAGGCCTTCATAGACAGAACAAAAGAAAGGGGCCTTATTATCACATGGGCCCCTCAAGTGGAGGTTCTTTCACATCCTGCAGTGGGGGGTTTTCTAACTCATTGTGGGTGGAACTCTATAACTGAGAATATTTCCATGGGGGGCATTCCTATGATATGCTGGCCGCAGGTAGCAGAGCAGAGGCTCAATGCCAGGCTGTTGGTGGATGAGTGGAGGGTAGGCTTGGAGCTGCAAGAGGAAGCTGGGGTGGTGAAGAGGGAGGTGGTGGAGGCGGCGGTGGCAGAACTAATGCAAGGAGAGGTGGGAAGGGAGTTGAGGAGGAGAGCTGTTCAGCTCAAGGAAACAGTCTCCTTAGCTGTACAGGAAGGAGGAAGCTCTCATAAATACCTGGGGGCCTTAGCAGAAGGCATTGAGATGCTTGGACCCAACCATTCTACTACATAGCAGTGCATGGTAGACATGCGTGCACTTAAGAGTTCTAATGGTGGATAGGGCAGGATTGCAGGATAGCATGTACTCATAGCTAGTCAGCATTGATCTTGGTTATGGAAGGCCACAGTTTATCAGTTAGGATATATCATGTATGTGTACGTAATGCACATGGTATGGATGGTTATTAGTCATATATGTACCTGATGCAGGCATGGTATCAATGGGACATTCTAATAAATTTGTTGGAGGACAAAAAAATTGTATATGTTGGAATAGATGAAAATTCTTGGGTGGATTCTAAGAGAAGCTTTAGCTAGCCAACTAACCCAAGTTTTCATGTGTTGCTTAGCCAATAATTTTGACTTTAATTAATTAATAATTTTTTTTTTTGGGGGGGCGGGGGGGGGGGGGGGGGGGGGGGGGGGGGGGGAGAAACCTAGTGAAACTTTGTTTTTTTAATTATCTTTAGAAATCACAAGAGTGTCCGAGTTATGAAATTAAAAAAACAAGTATATGAAGTAGTTTTCCAAGGGGATAAACACGTAGTTTAGGGATTAAGGGTTTTGGAACTCGCCTCCTTATTGGTTGCTTTACCCTAGATACTCATTGGCAAGAGTCTTGTGAATTGTGGAGACATGTGAATAGGTTCTAAACACAAGGTGTAATCACCTATCAATCGAGTATAGAGTGAAGAACAAGGGACTAAAAGTGCATGGTACAAGTGAGCCTTGAAGTGAAGGTGCCAAGCATTGCTTCAATTAGCTTGCCTATTAATTGTAATATGCTCTAGTCCATGTGGGTCGAGTCTCGAGTTTGAACCCTTGTTCTTGTTGGCACTTTATTTTTTTCCCCCTTGCGTAGATCCTTTTATAGTAACAACTTGAGTGCCTATTGGGAAGGCGACATGGTCTCTTGCCCAAAGATGGTACAATTATGGTTGCAATTAGTTTGTATGGAATGTCCTAGATGAGTAGTTAATTCAACCTTGTTCTTGTGATGTGTTGAACAAAATCTGTTGCATCCGGAACCTCTCCTTATTTGTTCATCCTCTTTATATTTCTATTTTATGTACACGATGGTCACTTAATATAGGGGCATGTGACATCATTATCATGTAGATTTCATTGGGATAAACATCTTTCCTTTTTACACATCTTGACTTGAGCTATTTCATTTTACATAGTAGAAGTTTGAAAGGTTTCTAGCACCAATGCAAACAATTGGAAAAAGGAGGTTTATGACAAGTGGCAAGAGCAAAGTTATGATAAGTATTATATAAGGAGTTAAAACAAATGGCATGAGGAGAGCTATGCTAAGTGGCAAAAGAAAAGTTGTGATAAGTGTCACAAGGGAGCTATGCCAACTAGCAAGAGGAAAGTAATGACTAGTGGCATAAGGGAGTTATGGAAAATGGAAAGAGGGGAGATATGAAAAGTCACAAAAGGAGGTCAGTCCTTTATCTTGTCAGAGGTAAACATACTCTAATTAATTGCCCAATTCTCATTATATAACAGAGTATTATTGTCTCAGTTTGGTAAAGTTTAGCTTTTGTTTTTCCATTTAGCTGTAGTTTCCACAAAACCAATCATATACTATGTTTACGATGGGTTCATTCTTTCTTGTGGAGATCTCCATCCTCCAATCACCATGGTCATTACATACATCTTGTAGTGCAATGAATTGTTATGGCATCGACAACTAATCCATATTTATTCAAGGATTAATGAGGCATCAATTAGTGATTAAGTATGGGTACACATTTTCTCAAAGAATCTCAAATTCTTGTCCATGTAACATAAAGATAGTTTCCAAGTTTCTTCACCATGCATATTCACAACTTTTTATATTAAGTATGGGTACACATTGACTGAAGGAAACTAAAAATATGTTTTAAATTTGCCTTTGTGCATGTAACACCAAGATAGTTTTCAAGTTTCTTCAATGTGCATATTCATAACTTTCCTTCAACGTCGAGAATTAATCAACGCTTGCTTTGTGTGCATTGACTTTATGGGAAGGAAAGGTATGCCCTAAAATGCCTAAGGGTTATGAACCCTAGAGAAAATTTCCCTACATCACTGAGAGAGAGAAAGAAAAATAGAAAGAAAGACATGTTAATATCTTCAAAAGGCCAAAGTGACCGATGAGACCAAAATAATTACATCAAGTCCATGTGATACAATGTGTGAGTTAATTCAACTCTCCACCCAAAACTTTAAATAAGTCAAATTCCTCCACTGCATGTATCATGGTAAGATCTTCTGCCTTTGTGCCAAGTATGTCTTGCCTATCTGCTTGATCTCTTATGCTCTTGTCTTAAGAGAAAAAGAGAGTTGAGAGTAGAGTGCATAAATCTTGCCGCATATGCCTCTTGTTTGTTGTGAGAGAGTGAGCAAGAGTGAGCGAGGTGAGTTCTTTTGCAAGGAGGTGAAGCAAACTTCTTGGAGGTAATAACAAGGAGGAGATTCAAGAGATTGAAGCTAGCAACCCACTAGGGGTTCTTGGAGGTCAAGAAAATCCTAAGCCAGAAGCAAGGTAAGAATCTAACGGTTGTAGTCTATTTCATATTAATTTTGTAGAGAGTAGAAATAGTCCCATAACAAAATGGAACTCACCAATTCTTGCAAACAATAAAATAGACTACAACCATCATGGGATTCTTACCTTGCTTTCGGCTTAGGATTTTCTTGACCTCTAAGCACCACCAATGGTTTGCTAGCTCCAATTTCCTAAATCTCCTCCTTGTCACCTCCAAGAAGTGCTTCACCTCCCTGCAAGGAGTGGCCTCTCTCACTCTTTCTCACTTTCTCATAACAAAAAGAGGCACATGCGCTAAGATTCATGCACACTACTCTCTCTCTCTCTCTCTCTCTCTCTCTCTCTCTCTCTCTCTCTCTCTCTATAAGAGTATAAGAGAGCAAGTAGATATAGGCAAGACTCAATTGGAATAAAGGAAAATTAAATAAGAAAGTCATTTATATGTATAATTGGCCCTTATTCACACTTGGACACTCAAACTTAACTCTAATCTACTAAGCTTAGTCATTTTCTAGGTTTTCTCATAACATATATAACACTTTATAGTGTCATTACATAACACTTATTATGTAACTACTTTTTGTAGCAAGGAGTGCCCTGATTAAGCCCAAAAATAGGGTTAACATCCCCCCTACATGATGAATGTTTCATCCTCAGAACATCTCTAAGGCTTGAAACCCTATCATGCCAAGCTTGAATCTATAATGATTTCTTCGTGACTAAAGCTTACATAAAGTACATCTAAAAATAAGGCTGGGGTGTCTAGATAGAGGTATGAATCATGTCTTCAAAAGTGATGTGCATGTATCCTAGCAAGCATCCTTGTTATGGGCTACCGCAGCTCCCAAGAGAGAACTCTACCCATTCACAATCGGAAGAAGCAATAGAGACAAAAACTATTGTTGGGTACTTACCAATGCTTCGAGCTCACATCCCTTGAGGCTCCCCAAGCTCACTTTTGGAAGCTCCACTCCTCCAATCTCTACCTCCATGTTGTCACCCACAGAGTCGCTCTCACCACAATACAAGGCAATCTACCTCTCACTCTTCCACACACACACATGCATAGAAGAGGAACATGCACTAGAGTACACTCTCACTCTCTCTCTCTCACACACAGAAGACAAAGTAAAAGCTCTCATAGCACAAAGGGGGATTGTGTCCTTTCATTATGAGAATTTTCCTTTTATACAATTGGCCCTTATTCACACTTGGGCATCCAAAAACTTACTAATAACTAAAGCCTTCGGTGGCCATTATCTCAAAATGTACAACTTTTATAGTGCCATTACATAACACTTATTAATGTCCTCAATTGGAGGAGCATCTTTGTTAATCCAAAATGGGATTATCATCCCCCCTACCTGATGTAGGTTCTGTCCTCAGAACCTTTACCTAGGTTAAAAGGTCGAACTCGTGTGTCTATAGAAGTTTGAGTGGGATTGAAGCTTTTTAAGGGTTCTTCGAAATGCTGAGTGGGGTGTCCAGAACCCAGTGTGTCGACCATGTCTTCAAACATGAAATGCATGTATCCTGGAAGACACCTTAGGCGATGATAGTAAATCATCATGCCTCTTTCAGTTAGGCCTGTGTTCATGTCAAAGAAAAGTTGCTCCACCTCAAATCCATCATGTCTTTCATTTGTTTGATCGATGAGAACTACAATCAACTTCATGAATCTCACAGCAACTACTATATCTGGATTTGTAATTCTGCGCCATGGTTGTATCCATGTGAGCAATTGCTTTGTTGACTTGTTATATCCTAGAATGTGAATGGCGAGAAGTGGGGGAAGTTGAAGCAGACATGAGAATCCCGTTTCTTTGCCTCATGGAATTGCAGTGGAGTCAAGCGCCTTTTGAGTGGCATGATAAGGGATCCACTCATTGTGTTGGCAGGGAGCACTAGTACTGATAATTATATTCTGGGACTATCAGATACTCCTTGAGCCATTTTGGTTGTATGCCAAAATCTTCCAAGCAAGGAGGGTTGGTATCATCTGTTTGGATAGACGTATAGCCTCCCCTTGTATGCACTGGGGTGGGTGTTTTTTGCACCATCTACAGAAACAATAGCTGATCATGAATGTGATAATTCTGATCTCGAGTAGATCAGCCAAGTGTGGATTGGCCAGCTTGGTGTGACAAGCCACATTCTCCCACAATGTCCCTTCTCCTCCCATCAGTAAAATCTCTTCTAATTCTAGCATTGGGGCTCGGAGAGGGTATGGGACATAAGGCTGCCTCCTTGACTCCATTTTCGAGTATGCATCCGGCAAGATTCTTCTGGTAGGCTCAAATGGTGTGATTTGCATCAGCACCTTGAACATGAGTTTTGGTTTCAAGAGTGGGTTGCCTACGCGGATGAAGCCCTCATACGTTGCAGCTAACAGAGACTCAAGAATATTTGCAATCAGTAAAAGCTTGGATATCATCTTGAGGGTGATAGTCACGTACCTCATCAATCGGCCTTGGTGTAGATAGAGTTGGTGCTAGCATCTCCTCGGGGGCAAGAGTGTTAGTGGGAAAATTAGTGGGGATAGAAGAAAAGCTAGAGAAGATACAATCGGCCTCAATTTTGTTAGTTGGAGATACATTAGGAAAGGGATTTAATAACTTACTAGAAATGGAAGAGAACACTGGATAAGTAAAAGATGAGGAGGTTCCATGTGTTTCTTCTTGACCCGCTCCAGAACATGGGGGCGGGAGGCTGGGCTTGTTAGTTTTCATAAATTCTTGGAGGTCACTTATATCATCAATGGTTATATTAGGATATTCTATATGTTCTTTATCAAAATTAAAAATCACATTAGTGAGCCTATCCAAATGCTTATGGATATTTTGATAAAGTTTTATAATACCAAAAGGATGATATAATGTGGATTTGGAGAGGTTTAGATGTTGATGGGTATTATATACTTCAGTCCAGCCATGGCTAATAACCCATTGGTAGCTTTGTGCAACAACCTCGTGGTTGGCCGGTGTCATTGGGATATCATCTGGTAGAAACATGTTGAGTTTATCGACACTGTCATCCATGATGTCTAATTGTTGTAGCACTTGACACCAACTACGAAGATTTAGCACTATGGGATGCAAGGGGAAAAAGAAAATATCAGCTAGGTCAGTTAGAACTATATCCCCCTATAGGATTCCCAACCCCTGCCATTGTTACCACTGTAACATCACAACATGCCCATTGTTTAGGCACAATCACACTTTTATTCCACATTGGAAATAATCCCTGGGAAGGGAAGTTCTATGTGACGCCTGCAAGAGCTATTATATGGGAAGAAATACTCCTTGGAAGGGGTTGGATTGGACATTATAGGTGCAACATTGACTAGGATGGGACATTATAGGTGCAACATCGACTAGGATGAACGGACGGCGACCTTACAGCTGGCCTCCCTACAAGTTACTGTCCTTATGATAGATGAAGAGCCAGTACCCATTGCTACCCCATGCCAAGAACTTCCCCCTTCACCACCCCCACCATCATCCATCACCACACTCCTCATATCTTCATAGTCTTTCTTGTGCTATTTTTTTTATATCATGGATGGCTCTTAAGGTAGCCTCAGTGAGAGGGCCATAGTAGCGTTTAAGTTTGCTACCATGAAAATAACTAGCCATTTCTACACCATCAAGTGTTTCGATGAGCACTGCGCCTTGTCATGTTATCTCAGTGACAAGTGTTTCGATGAGCATTGCGCCTTGTCGTGTTATCTCAGTGACTAGGAAAGGTCCTAAGTCTTTGAGCTTGAGCTACTTTTTATGTGTTTTGGTACTAAATAAGAGGACCATATCACCCTCGTTCATTTGCTTGTCCTTAAGCTGGTCGTCAAACCATTGTTTGCACCTTAGCTTCTCAACAATCATACTCTATAGTGCTAAAAGGTGTGTTTTATGGAGCTTTTCAAGCTTGAATACGCGACAACCTAAGACATTTCCAGTGACCTTTTATTATACTACGACATGCAAATTGGGGACTGAGAACTCCATGGGCATGATTGCTTCAGTACTGTAGGTTAAATTGAAAGGGGTGGCATTGGTTGCTGTCAGTTTGATAAGCCCAAAGCGCAGATAACTTTTGTTCCTAATCATTGCGGCTGGCCTCAACTTTTGTTCCTAATCATTGCGGCGACTGGCCTCAACAGTTTTAGTCCGAATGGCACACAAGATTTTGTTTATGCTTTTCGCTTGGCCATTCGCTTGTGGGGTAATAGGGGGAGGAATTTCTATGAGTGACAAACAAGGAACTCTTGTAAGAGGAATTGGATTACCTCATTTAATGAAATTTGTTCCATTGTCACTAACGAGCTTGAGGGGGCAACCAAAGCGTGTGATGTGACTGATTCATATAGGAATTAACAATCAATCGTGCATCAGCCTTACGGGTTGCCCGTGCTTCTACCCACTTAGTGCAATAGTCCATAGTAGCAGCTATTATATATCAAGCTTAAGTGTATTTGGCTGGTGGATTGATGGGTCCAATGAAATTGGGTTCAGGGGCATGTGGTCCTTGAACCGAGAATCGCAGTACACTAGCACTCGTCGCACCATTTGATGTATTTTGTTGCATCCGCCATTAGAGTGGGCCACCATAAACCAACCATGAGGATCTTTCGCACAATGATATTTGCTGTAAAGTGCCCCCCAGCATAGGCAGAGTGAGCCTGATCAAGAAGGAGCACATACTCATCTTCTTGGACACAGCGGCGTAGAATTTTATCTTTTCCCTACTTATAAAGTTGGCCTGCGACAATGAGTTGGTAGGGGGCCGCTTGTTTGATAAGGTGACATGCGCAGTCTTTGTTGAGGAGGGGATCTACAGGTAAGTTATTGGCTAAGAAGTGTGCCACCTCCTTGCCCCATTCAAGAATCAAGCATAGTTGGAAACGGCATCTGGTAAATCATCATTTACTCCCACACTGGTGGCTCATCGTTGGGGATCCTTGATAGGTGGGTCTACTAGAACATGCTGAGAGCCTTTCCTCACCGTGATGATGAAGTTAAACTCAAGCAATATAAGCAGCCACCTAGTGATTTTGCCTGTCATACAGGGCTTATTTACTAGGTACAGAAGAGCTTGATGGTATACAAAGAAAACAAACTTAGCTTCCAGAAGATAATGGCGAAACTTATTGACGGTGTAGACCATGGCTAGTCCTTCTCTCTTAGTCATGGTGTAGTTTCTTTATGCTTCATTGAGTTGGCAACTCGCAAAGGTGATGGGGAAATCCATCTTGTGTTCTCCAAATGGGCCAGCACCACATAGCCAATAGCAAAATCTCAAGCATCTATGTGGACATTGAAAATAATGTTCTAGTTGGGGGACCAGAGAATTGGAACGCTTGCCAAGTCTTTTTGAGCATTGTATAAGCCTGTTGGCATTCTTCATTCCATTTGAAGACAATTAAGAGTTTGTAAAGAGGTTGATCAATATCAGCATACATAAAAAATAAATCGTCGATAGGAGCCGATGTGCCCCATAAAGCACTGGACTCCCTAGAAGTTAGTGCGTGGGGGTAGCTCTAAGATGAGCCACACTTTGTTGTCATCAGTAGAGATTTCCTGCCTGGAGACAATATGTCCCAGGATCACTCTATGTCAAACCCAAACTTGACATTTAAGTGGGTTCAACGAGATATGCTATAGCAGCCTCCTGCACTTTTCTAACACTCTACGCAAACATGCGAGGTGCTCCTTCTAGGAAGAGTTGACACAAAGGTCATCCATAAAGACCTCAAGGAATTTCCAAAGATATTCCTTGTAAACTATGCACATGAGACATTGAAAGGTATTGGGGGCATTGGTCAGCCCAAAGGACATAGCACGGTATGCATATATGCGACCCATTCGGTGGCAAAGGTTGTTTTGTGATGATCCTTGGGATTGATCAGCACCTAATTGTATCCAGAGAATCCATCAAGGAAGTTGTAGGCTTCCTTTCCTGCTACTCATTCTAGCACACGCTATTTTGTGAAAGGTAAGGGATAATGATCCTTGATGGTGGTAGCATTGACCTTTCCTGCTACTCGTTCTAGCACACGTTTTGTGAAAGGTAAGGGATAATGATCCTTGATGGTGACAGCATTGACCTTTTTAAGGTCTACGCACACTTTGACTTTTCTATTCTTCTTGGGCACGATCACAATGGGTGATACCCATTCCGTATGCTCGATCTCGTAGATGAATTTGGCATGAATGAGTTTGTCTATTTCTTCCATACCATCTTGGAGTATTTTGGGTTCATTCGATAAAAGTGCTAGCAAGCACCACATCGTCTCAGTAGATCTTTGACACTTCGCCCACCATCGCATGACAACGCCATGCCTGTCATTTGGGAAGGCATGGAGGCGAGGCCATGGGAGCTACACGATGAGATGATGGAGGAGGTCGATTTCTAGACGGTGACATCGATTTTACCATCGCATATCGGATTTTGGCAGATGACATTAGAGTCAACTTTGAAGGAGATGATGGATGGGGCAATGTCAGGGAAGGCGACATCGATGACGTTACGGGTAGCACAGTATTCAAAAAGGAAGAGCAAGAGGGTGTACCAAATGATGCATTGGAAGACCACAATTTGGACCATGAGATCACCAGAGAACTCAATTGGAGCTGGTAGCAAAAAACAATTGGGAACCAGTTCGCGTAGACGCGGGTTGGTTCCCAGTTTTTTTTTTTCACTTATAGTTTTTGGCACTATTGAGATTTCACAAGCTCATCCTGAAATAGACCCACCAAAGGCACATATAATAAAACCTTAATTATTCTTTAAAAACTAAATAAGAGAAGGGTAAAACTTTGTATATGCTGTTTCCTTGCATAAGAAAATTGTAAAAATGAGTAACAATACCCATGCACAAGTCGAGGTATACACAAATTAATGGAGTACTAGGACTAATACATGTGCTATAGAGAATAAAGGAGTGATAGGAAAATTGTAGACAAACATAAACAGTTGGATATTTTATTTATCTAGTCACAATCATTTTGGTCAGTCTCTTACATGTGTAGAGGATGTAGGAGTGACTAGTTAATGCATCCTCTTACATGTGTAGAGGATGTAGGAAAATCCGATAAGGGGCTAATCCTAAGAGACATATTGCTCTACTAGCTTCTTGAATTTAAAGTCCACTAATCGTTTTCATATGAGATACAATGGGCCAAATGCAATGTACATTCTATTTGAAATGACAGGGTTTGCTCAGACTTTGTCGTCTCACTCGTTCTCGCCCGCTCGTTGTTTGGTATACCTCCTCAAGATAGCACACAAATCTATAAATTCTAGTAGCTAAAACATATGATGAGTGATTGCCTAAAATCTTTTGTTGTTGTCACTTTTCTAGCTCAAAGTATCCCAGGATCCCGATACCAAAGACCTATAGCTTTACTATAGAGAGTAATCGAGGACCCATGCCTCAAAATTGGGAAAATCAAAGAAGACAATTTCCAACCTAGTTTCTAGAGCTCAAAGTGCCCCAGGACCCCGCTGCTACTAGAGAACTGTGATTTAGTGCAGAGAGTAATCAAGGACCCCCACCTCAAAATTGGGATAATCAGAGAAGATAATTTTTAGCTTAGTCACCTAATGCCATTGACCATGAAGAAGAAGAAGAAAGAGGCAAGATTCATACTTGAGCATTAGGGTCAAAATCAATAGTTTTCTGTAATCTAAGCCCTAGTAGCTAATTTACTAAGGTAAGAATTTTAAGCTTTTAATTGATTCATGAAGAACTCATTGATTCATTTTTCCTAGATTCTTAGATACGTTAGTAATTGTAAACCAATGCAAGTGGAAATGGCTAGTGGGAAAATTCTTTTCACATGCTATAAGAGATGGCATGATTTGAAACTCTCTATCTAGAAACTTGATTGAGTGTAAGTTTAGAATTATTCCCTTGGGAGAGCATGATTTGAAACTCTCTATCTAGAAACTTGATTGATTGAGTGTAAGTTTAGAATTATTCCCTTGGGAGAGTATGATAAAATTCTTTGGATGGATTGGTTCACCCAAAATCAAGCTGACATTCATTATGAAAAAGTTTAGAATTCTACCTTTGGGAGTATATGATAAAATTCTTAGGATAGATTGGCTCACCTACAATCAAGCTAACATTCATGTTGACAAAGGAACTATTTCTTTCATGGATCTTCATAGGAATAATGTGCAAGGAATTGGAGTAACTAGAGCTCCTACCTTACAACTTGTAAAGGCATCTAAGCTATTGAAGGGATGAGAAACAAGCAATTTATGTGGTTTTACTAAATCTTGTAGGTAAAGAATCTGATACCAAGGAACCCAAATAGTTAAGTGAATATATTTCATGAGAACTTGACTTAAATGCCTCTAAATTCTGAGAAGTAGATCATGAGATTGATTGAAGCTCAAACTACAAAGGTGTATAACATGGCTGTTCCAAAAGAAATTGAGCTCAAGGAACAATTAAGGTAACTTTTAAAGCATGGCTTTGTTTGATGTGGTGTATGAAACTCTTAGATATGTATTGATTAATAGGAATTGAATCAATTAAAACCATAAAAAATAAGTATCCCATTCCCAAGATAGATGAGATTTTAGATCGATTGCATGGTGCCTTGATGTTTACTAATATTGACTTAAAGTTAGGGTGCCTAGATTGATTGCATGGTGCCTTGACGTTTACTATTATTGACTTGAAGTCAGGGTGCTATTAAATTAGGATTAAGGAGTATGATATTCCCAAGAGTGCCTTTAATACCCGATATGGAAATTATGAATTTATAATAATTCCATTTGGGCTGACAAATTTTCTTGCTACCTTCATCGGTTAATGTAAGACTTCTTCATAGAGGACCTAGATGATATGGGCCCCTATGAGTGCCAAAGCACCATTGATAAGTTAAAGGTTACATTTGGTGACAAATCTTGTTTTGAAGCTACCAAAGTTTGGCAAGGCTTTTGAAGCTACCAAAGTTTGGCAAGGCTTTTGAAAAAATAACTGATGCAGTATGGACTTTATCACTGGACTGCCTTTAGAATACAAGATATGTCTCCATCCTACTAGTAGGAGTTGATTAACAAAAGTTTCTCACTTGATCCTTCTAAAGAAAACTTTTACGACTTAGGTATTCCTAAGATTGTCTTGAAAGACGTATTCAAATTGCAAGGATTACCTAGGAGAATTACAAGTTAGAGATGCCAAATTAACAAACTATCCATTTTGGACCGCATTCTTCGAAGTTATAGGTACGCCTCTCGATCGTTGCACTATATATCATCCAGAAACCAATGGGATATACAAAGAGGGTAAACTAGGCAATTGAGGATATCCTTTGAGCATTTTGTGGATGAGAACTTAGGAGGTGAATGAACTATTTGCATTTGGTGGAGTTTTCCTATAATGCTTCTCATCATAAAAAAACATTGTGATGATGAGTCCATTTAAGGAACTATATGGACAAGATTGCTTGATACCATTAAATTTATCTGACCCAATAATTATAGTGGAAGTGTTTGGCTAAGATAGAAGTGTCTAAATCGATACTTGATGAGATGGATCATCAAACACAATCTATAAATAAAGATATCAAAGATGCCAAGAATAACTAGAAGTAATATGCTGATTTAAAAAGATCCAATAGGGAGTTCAAAGAAGGTGACATTATTTTTCTTTGCGTATGACCTAAGAGAAGTTCTCTTTCCTTGGGAAAGTACAAGACGTTATCACCTAGGTATAGTGGCCACATGTGATTACACAAAGAATCGGAGATCAAGCTTATAAACTTTTACTTCCCTTGTATCCGAGAATCCACAATGTCTTCTATGTTAATCTACTCAAGAGGTATGTTCCATGTCCTAGTCATATTTTGGATGACAAGCAAATTGCTTTTCTAGATCAAGGACAAGTAGCACTAGAACTAGAAGCGATCATAGATATCAGAGAAAATTATCTTAGAAATAGGATCCTAAAAGAGTATCTGGTTAAGTGGATTTTTCCCCAAACCAAAAATGTCACTTGGGAGATAGAGGAAGATTTGATAAAGGATTATCCCCAATTCAAGAGATGAGGACATCTCGGTGCTTCAAATGGGGGAGAATATAAGATACCTCTTACCATGTAATAAATTAACAAGGGTATTTATTTTTATATTGCATATTCTAGAGACTAAAGAGAGGTGTATAATTAATGAGGAAAGCTTAAGACCCAGATAAAAAAATTAGATTAATGATTAGGGTCAATTTTGAGTAAATTGGCTTGAGAAAGTGAGTGTACAATTTTATTGGGACCCTCTCCTGCTATGAAATTGCGGGCGGCGACCTCCTATTGACAGTAGATATACAATCCGTCATTTGTGTGATTAATTCCCTGGCCATGTGCAAAAAACCTAAGGCAAAGTTGGGCACATCGCCATGGGGTGCATGGACACTCTCGGTGTATGCCTAGCTAGATTAGAAACTACCTGACCATGCCTACTAGCAGAGGGTGTCTAATGTATTTTGCTGAGATGCATTAGGGGGGGAGCCTCTCTGAAAGGGGTAAATCTTTAAAGTGCTCTGGAGGTGGTGTCTCAAAGAGGTTATGTTGGAAGAAATCTTGCTTTTTCTCCTCCTCCTCCTCCTCCTCCTCAGCCTTTCTTTGTGCTTCCTCAATTGCCAACTCCTCTTGTGTAGGGCCTAGATTGGGTGGTGGGGATACCTGGTCTGTGTCCTTGGGTTCCGAGTGGTGCCTCTTAGCTAGTGGGGAGTGGGGGAGGGTTGTGGGGGCGAGGGCAGAGATGTGGGCACCATGTCTGGGCCACTCAACTGGATGGCACGCGGGGTAGCTCCTCCCACCCCGTCTCATGATGATAGAGTAATTTGGTCAATAATGTGGCCATTGTCAGCTTCCCTTGTGTAGGTTAGAATAGGATGTATGAAGTTCCTTGAGTAAGTAATCTGCACAGTTGACCATTTGTCCGTGAGCTAGGGTAGTCATGCTGCACCTGCTGAATTTGTCTATCTAGCGTGTGGTGAGAAGGAATTCTAGGGTTCTGGCTAGCATAATCAAATCTTCCTAGTTGATGTTCACCCACTGCACCCTATCTTTGGTTGTGTTGCCTCTGTATGTGCCCCTAGTCAGTTTGGGAGCATTTGTGATCCTGACATAGGGCTAGTCTAGGTGGGGGAGGTGTAAGGCATCTCTAATGAGCTCCATGTTGAGCTGTACCCTCTCGGATGGCCTTCATTATATCCAAGATATCCCCAGTGTGCATGTTGGCATCATAGGTCTTTGTAAAATATAGACAGTTGTATAAGTATGTCCCCCATGGCTCTAGAGTGAGAAAACCTCCCCAGGCCTAGCTACTCCAACTTAGACATGACTGGGGGGTCAGTGCGACTACCTTGTAGCACGGCCCGGTTAAATAGAGTAGCTTGTGTTCCACCTTGTGGTTGTTTTTCATCAATGAGTGAACAGTGTGGCCATTCACCTATTTCATCAGGGCTTATGGGACAACTGTGTGGGGTGGCGGGGGTACTCAACTCTGCCCCCTGTCGGGCGCTTTCTCCTGATGGAAGTGTGGTGGAGAGCCTACTTAGAGGAGTTCGAGGTGTCAGTCATGGTGTAAAAAGGGTGTGAGGGTGTGAAGGCTCAATAGAAAAAATGGCAAGCATTAGGGGAAATTTGGACTCAAATTGGGCCCTTTGAGGATTTGTACACAATCTCTCCCTCTACAGAAATTTGCTATAGTGAAATTTTTGCAAATCAACTCAGAAGTGAGAATAGTTTGGACATTTGGAATCTACTCTTTGAGACCTTTCCAATGATATATAGCATGATGGGAAATTTCACATATTCAATAAGTCTCCAAATTTGGTGATGACATGGCATGTAACTGGAATCTACTCTTTGAGACGTTTCCAATGATATATAGCATGATGGGAAATTTCACATATTCAATAAGTCTCCAAATTTGGTGATGACATGGCATGTTACAAATTTGGTGATGACATGGCATGTAACATGCCATGTCATCACCAAATTTGGAGACTTATTGAATATGTGAAATTTCCCATCATGCTATATATCATTGGAAAGGTCTCAAAGAGTAGATTCCAAATGTCCAAACTTTGCTCACTTTTGAGTTGTCTTGTAAAAAATTCACCATGAGCCAATTTTTGTTGAGAGAGAATGTGTACAAATCCTAAAGGGCCCAATTTGAGTTCAAAATTTCCCCTAATGAGTTTGGCTACAAGGAGAGTTGAAAATGAGGAAAGAAGGGGGTGGATCCATATTTATACATTTCTAGAAGGACACGGTCGTGGCATCTAGGATGGTATGGCCATAGCATCACAAGAGAACGGGTGCAGTAACTTGAGCAAACGGGTGTGGCATGGTGAACGAACAGATGTGGCATTGTGATCGAATGACCGTGGCATCTCTGGTTCGGATTTGGTATGAGCGTGGCATGGGTTGGAATGGGCATACCGAACTGGCTGAAAAGGGAACGATCGTGACCTTTTGAACAACAGTTGGTGTGCGGCCGTGGTGGAGAATTTGGAACGGTCGTGGCATATGGGTTGATGATGGAACGACTGAAGCACTTCACTTTGTGGGTTGGGAACGATCGTGGAAAATCAGGAACGATCATGGAAAATTGGAAATCCTAAAAAATGTGGCCATGGAAAAACCAGGTGGGTGAGTTGGTATGGCCATGGAAGTTGTGGTACGGCCATGGCACTTTAATTCAATGTATATATATATATTTTTAAGGACACCAGTGAATCAGGTTTTGTACCCCCGTGGGCTATGCTGCCAGCACCCCATTGCGGGTTTTGTACTACTGACTACGTGCCCAATTCTCCCAAGGTTAGGAGTTGGTTCCAATTGGGTGATGGTGCAGTGGGGACATCCGATTCTTGTGGGGATGTAGAGGCTTATGTTGAGGGAGTACCTGAAATTGAAAAGGTTGACGTTGGCTTGGGAGTACTCCGAGGTAGCCTTAACATAATGGGTGGAGGAGTTGCAGATATTGAGGGTATATCATTGGTAATATTTGTCGGCGGTAGATTGGGGGTTAAAATGTCATTGTGAAGCTTTTGCTTCCCTTTGTCCTGGGCAGTCTTTGTGGCGGAGGCCACCTTGGGTTTTCATTGGAAGTTCGGTGACGGTTGAGCGACGCGGGGTGGAAGTTGGGTTTGGGGAGATTTAGGGATCCAGATACAATGATTTCCCTTGTAGAAGTGTTGGGCTTGTAGGAGAGGTTTGGTGGGGATCCACCATGGGGTTGGGATTTGGGCATGGCTGAGTTTGATTGAGGATAAGGAATAAGCTTATCTTAGAGTAATACCGACATAGTTTAGTTCACAGAGATGAGAATACAAAAGAATGAGGATCTATTTATAGGTGAGGGAGGCCACTAACTAAGTCCAACTAAGTTCTAGAATTTTCCAGCTTCAGTTTGGCTGAATTTGGACAAGATTTGGACTAGTTTGGCTCCCTTTTTGATTTGGTTTGATCTAGGAGAGAGGAGAGATAAAGAAAATTCTATTATTTTTGAGTTTAAAACTCATCCACACATGTGAAATAGGTGCCTCCTTGAAGGCCCCCCTTCTCCTTACCAATGTGTCAAAAATGAATGATTACTCCAAAATATCTTATTTTTTTATTAATACTTCATAATTTTTAACTAATAAATCTAGTACTTAGTCAACTCTTCATCTTATGTGGGCATTTACTCATTTTTGGGTATTTTTTTTTATTCTCTGGATTTATCTTATCCTAGCACTTGGATTAATCTTATTGGTCTATAGGAACCTTAATCCAAAATTTTTTAAAAATCTTGACCCTTAGGCTAAGGTCTTCTAAATCATTTTTAATTAATTCCAATTGTACCTTGGAAAATCTATTTTGATTTTCTGTTTCAAGGAAACATTTTTTTTTATATTTGTAGAATTTATTTATCCAAAAATATCCCAATATTGATTTACCACTCTCTAGAAATTTTTATCTCACTAGGCCAAACAAGGAAAAATAATATTTTTTTGCATTCAAAAACATAGAATAATTGCAAGGGATTGAAGTAGAGGCTTAATTGATATTCAGGCCTGAGGAGGAATCTTACATCCTCTCCCACTTGAAAAACGCGAGATGTCCTCATCTCGCAAAGTGGGGGTAATCCTTCGCCAACTCTTCTTCTTTCTCCCAAGTGGCGTCTTCTAGAGGGAAGAACTTTTACTTTACTAAGAATTCTCTGAGGACTCTGCTCCTGAGAATCTTCTCTCGAACGTCAAGGATTTCCTCAGGTTGGTACCATCTCGGAGAGATCAATTGTTCATCATTAAGCATGTGACTTGGGCTAGCTGCATACTTCTTAAGCAAACTAACATGGAATACATCATGTACCTTGATGTGGGGAGGCAGAAGAAGTTTGTAGGCTAGATCGCCCACTTTCTTTATGATAGCATACGGCCCATAGTATCTAGGAGAGAGCTTCTTGTACTTCCCTAAGGATAAGGAACTTCTTTTTGGTCATACTCGAATGAAGACCATATCTGACTCTTCAAACTCTCTCTCTAACCTCTTTTTGGTCGTACTCGAATGAAGACCATATCTGACTCTTCAAACTCTCTCTCTGACTCTTCAAACTCTCTCTTTTTATCTCTGCATAATGCTTTTGTCTATCTTGGGCTGCCTTTATATCTTTACGGATTGATTGCATCTGTTGGTCCATGTCATCAAGCATTTGTCTAGACATTTCAACTCTGATCAATGGGTCAGACCAAGTCAACGGTGTAAGGCAATCTTGTCCATACAAAGATTTGAAAGGACTCATCCCAATGCTCCGATGATAAGAAGAATTGTAAGCAAATTCGACCAGATGCAGATGACTTAACCACTTCTTGGGTTCTCTACCCGCAGCATGACCGAAGGATATCTTCTATTACCTGATTCACCCTTTTTGTCTGGCCACCATCAGTTTTGGGGTGATAAGCTATGCTGAGATCCAAGAAAGTTCCTACTGCTTCAAAGAACACAGTCCAAAATTTCAATGTGAATTTGGGATCTCTATCACTTACTATCCTCCTGGGTAAATCATGCAATCTGAAGATCTCCTTAAGGAAAACTCTAGCAACATCCATTGCAGATTATGTTTCTTTCACTGGAATCAGATGGGCAACTTTGGTTAGCCTATCAACTACCACAAAATGGAGTTGTAACCTGATTGCACTGAAGGTAATCTAGTGACAAAGTCCATACTGATGCATTCCCACTTCATCTGTGGAATGTCTAGAGGCTATAATTTCCGTGGCATCTTGACTCTCTCTGCCTTGACTATTTGGCACATCAAGAATTTTTGCACATGATCAAGTACATCCTTTTTGACTCCTGGCCAGAAGAAGCTTTTCTTCATAGACATATAGGTTTTGATAAACCCTGGATGTCCAGCTATCAGGCTATCATGGGCTTCTCTCAGAATTCTTCCCTTTATTCCCTCATCATTGGGGATACATAGCCGATTATTATAATACATGCATCCTTGATCTAGTTTGTATCCAAGAACTCGACTCATTTCCTGTGAGGAGTCTTGCCTTTTTGCATCAGAAGGGTAGAAATAGGGGAAAAGAATTTGTCCTGCAAGATTTTCTCCTTTGCTTCATTGATCAATGGATTTGACACCAGTGTTATTGCAAGCAAGGAGGCTTTTCTGCTGAGCGCATCTGCAACCACATTTTCTTTCCCCGGTCGATACTTTATTTCAAAATCAAATTCCTGTAGGGTTTGCATCCATCTCCTTTAATGCATGTTGAGATCCCTTTGGGTGAAGATCCACTTCAGATTTTGATGATCTGTCATCAAGGTGAACCTTTGTCCCAAAAGATAATGTCTCCACAACTTTAGAGCATACACTACTGAGAGTAACTCCAAGTCATGGACGGCATAATTTCTCTCGTGTTCTGAGTTTTTTGGATTCATAGGCCACTTCATGACCTTCCTGCATCAAAGCACCGCCTAAGGCAAATCCACTGGCATCAGTAAAACTACTTCAAAGGGTTTGGTAAAATCTGGCAATTTAAGGACAGGGTTGGTTACTAAGGCTGTCTTTAGCTTGTCAAAGGCACTCTGACACATTGCAGTCCACTGAAAAAGTGTACTCTTCTTGAGAAGGTTAGTTAAGGGGGATGCTATCTGAGCATACCTAGGTATAAAGATCCTATACCATCCAGTTAACCCTAGGAATCCTCTGACTTCCTTTACTGTCTTGGGTCCTGGCCATTCTACGACTACTTGGATCTTTGCAAGGTTAGGAGAAATCCCATCCTTTGACACTATGAATCCCAAGTATTCCACCTGGTCAACAGAGAAAGAACATTTGCTCTTCTTTGCAAAGAGTTGGTGTTTCCTTAGGATATCCAGGACCTTGCGCACATGATCATGGTCTACAGCATTCTTTGAATATACCAAGATATCATCAAAGAAGACAAGAACAAAATCATCCAAGTATTCTCTAAGAATATCTTGCATAAGACGATTGAATATCTTGCATAAGATGATTGAATGTCACCGAGGCATTAGTCAACCCAAATGGCATGACTTCCTCGACGTATGCATGGGTGTCCTAGCAACCGCGAGCTCATGCATCGCCTGGTCAGAACCCTCTAGGATCCTCCTTAGGTGTCCTAGCACTTCACTCAGGGCCACTTCGTCGGTCCTTGCCCATCGTACCGGAAGCGCACCATTTTAACTGTATCAAGGCTGGTTAAGACCTTCGCAGGCTTTGTCGCGAGTGATGTCCCTTGACGACTCCCCGCCAGCTATTCCAACAAACCTCCTCTTTAGAAAAACATAAGCCAAATGCTTCTTCCAGCATTCTGGCATAAAACAATCCTTTGAATAAAAAAAATAGAGGTTCCAATGCCAGTAAGATTCCAATTTGAGATTGGTTCCAAAAACCTTTTTTCCATAATTCCCAGTTTCATAATGAGGATCCTTGATCTCTCATCAGGGTAATCTACCAATCATTCAGTTTGATTGTCCAACTAGATCCTTGGTGAGTTCGGTTAGGAAAAACTAGTTTAGTTTCAGTAGTCTATTCTTTGTGATTAGAAACTAGAATTGGTCATCACGAAGATTTTACTTGATTCAGATCGAGAGATGGACAAGTAGGTTTACTGTCCGTCCTTCTCGTAGTCTAACCAAATTCATTCGGTTTAGTTCTATAAGGATTCCCTTCAGATAAACATCTAGTTTTGGGTAAATATCCATTTAATGATTTTACCAATTAAAATATCCAAAGATATTCCATCACATAATTTCTCAACCTTAAATCATTAGGTACAATTCTGGTGGAGATTCATCTTTTGACACTAAAATTTAATTCAAATCCATCTTTTCTTAATTATCATAAAAATTCTTCTTTTTAACTAAATATCATACCTTTTTTTTATAAACTTGAAATCCCTGTTTTTCTCATTTTAATGAGTGCAATCCAATTATCATGCGAATTCCTCTTTTACCATAACTTAAATCTATCCAAAATTCTTCTTAAAATTTACATAAAAATATCCATTAATTCCATTAAGCTAAAAATTCCACTTTTCTCATTTAAATATTTGAATTCCAATATGGTGGGAATTCCTCTTTCATCATTTAAACTTATCTATGCAAAAAAATAAAATTTTTTAAATTTTCTCGTAAAATTTTAATAAAAATCTCCATTAATTCCTTTACACTAGGAATTACACTTTCCTCATTTAAATATTTGAATTCCAATATGGTGGGAATTCCTCTTTCATCATTTAAACTTATCTATGTAAAAAGATAAATTTAACTAAATTTTCTCTTAAAATTTAAATAAAATTCTCTATTAATTCCTTTACACTAGGAATTACACTTTCCTCATTTAAATATTTGAATTCCAATATGGTGGGAATTCCTCTTTCATCATTTAAACTTATGTATAAAAAGATAAATTTAACTAGAATCCTTCTTTAATTGTTAAATAAAATATACATTATTTTAGCATCACAATTTTTCTCTTACTTCATTAGAATACATGGATTTCCATTGTCATGGGGATTACTCTTTTAATATAAAAATGGATTACTGGAAATTTCTCTTTTTCCTAATTAACTATTTATGCATAAACATAAAAAATCAAATTTTCCATGATTATGATGAGAATCATTCAATTAATCTAGGATGATTAATCCTAGAATATGATAGGAAGTCCTCTTTTCATATTATGAATGAAAATGATTTATGTGTTAATTTTTCAAAAAATTTACTATAGCTCCACTGCTATTACTGATAAATCTCAATAATTTGGAAGCATAAAGTTTAGTAATATCCCTATTATTAGAATAACCATTAATTGGATCAAATTCTAATTATGGACTTGATTCTTAATTTTTCTATAAATTAAATAGCATAAAAGCATTAAAAAGCCACTTATTTGGCCTCTAATTTGACAAGCATAGAAATTACTTTTAGATTAGAGAATTGCTTCATGAGAAGCTTCATTTGAATATAGAATAGGTCATAGGAATGACCATTTATTGGGGGAGAGAGAGAAATGCTTAAAAAATATTATAATTTAAGTATAAATGAAAATTTACGTGTTTTATCACTACAATTCATTAAAGAACTTCAATTGTATTCAAAATCCATTCATTTGAATGCTTCTCAAGCTTGAGAGGGATTGAGAAGAGAGAAACATTTGGAGATTAAAGAAGAAAGACCATAAACCACATTTTACCTCCTAGATTGCTTGATTCTTCGATCAAAGTAGAGGCCCCCAACCAATCAATTGGTTTGGTATGTTGATGAAGTCTCCAAGGAAGATTGAAGAGAGAGAGAAGCTCCAATCTCTTCAACTTGTAGAGGATAATAGAAAATAAGCTTATCTTAGAGTAATACCGGCATAGTTTAGTTCACAGATGAGAATACAAAAGAATAAGGGTATATTTATAGGTGAGGGAGGCCACCAACTGAGTCCAACTGAGTTCTAGAATTTTTCAGCTTCAGTTTGGCTGAATTTGGACAAGATTTGGACTAGTTTGGCTCCCTTTTTGATTTGGTTTGATCTAGGAGAGAGGAGAGATAAAAATATCCTATTATTTTTGAGTTTAAAACTCATCCACACATGTGAAATAGGCACCTCCTTGAAGGGCCCCCTTCTCCTTACCAATGTGTCAAAAATGAATGATTACTCTAAAATATATCATTTTTTATTAATACTTCATAATTTTTAACTAATAAATCTAGTACTTAGTCAACTCTTCATCTTATGTGGAAATTTACTCATTTTTGGGTATTTTCTTTTATTCTTTGGATTTATCTTATCCCAACACTTGGATTAATCTTATTGGTCCATAGGAACCTTAATCCAAAATTTTTAAAAAATCTTGACCCTTAGGCTAAGGTCTTCTAAATCATTTTTAATTAATTCCAATTGCACCTTGGAAAATCTATTTTGATTTTTTGTTTCAGGGAAACATTTTTTTGATATTTGTAGAATTTATTTATCCAAAAATATCCCAATATTGATTTACCACTCTCTAGAAATTTTTATCTCACTAGGGCAAACAAGGAAAAATAATATTTTCTTGCATTCAGAAACATAGAATGATTAGAAGGGATTGAAGTAGAGGCTTAATTGTTATTCAGGCTGAGGAGGAATCTTACACTGCTGGATCATCTGCACGAGCTTTGCACCTTTTCCGCTTCTGGGTCTCCGGTACCCCACTTCCAGATATTGACACTTATGGGTGGTTGCATTCTAGGTGGGAGCATACTCCTTCCCTTTGATGCCTATGAGAATAAGAATTGTGAGCATGGGTGTTCGAGGGAAGAGGCTTCCTGGTGAGCATTGACCTTATTCTTTCTGCATTTTGGAAATATGGTGGCAGTTCTTTGTTGGCCCCGAGTAATACTCGAAGAACATTACATGTGAGGTTCCAAAAAATGGGTTATCCAAGCTGGCCCATGGAGCTGTTGAGCTGTTGACCAGTTGGTCTTTGAGGTGCTCATTCTCTTTGTGCAAGGCTTGGTTGGCATCATTCAATTTCCATACCTCCACCAATAGCTCTCCCTCGTTCCTTTCAGGGAACTCCGGGTGATAGCATTGTTGTGCTCTTGTAAGATTCCTTCCCAGCCCCTCAAGATGTCCAATATCTTCCCCTGTAATCAAATCCCTCTTCAAAAATATAAAAGATCTTGTTTCTACCTATTTTTACCTAGAGAGAGAAAATATTCTAGAGAGAGATTATTCAGATTTTAGATATTTTTGGATGGAAAAATATATCTTCTTATTAAAATAAATTCCCCCGAAACAGAAGTTCAAAAAGATTTTCAGAAGGTGCATTAGAAATCAATTATAATCTGTTCAAAAGGCCTTATCTTAGGGATCCAGATTTTTTAAAAATTTTAAATTAAGGTTCTGAGGGGCCAATCAGATTCATCCAAATGTGTGGAAGAAAATAGAAGAAATAAAGAAAATCCTCACAAAAATGAGTAAATACTCACATAAGATGAAGAGTGGACTAAGGACCAAAGGAAATACTAAAAAATGAATTTTTAACACCTCAGATGTGGTGATTCCCCCTCATGAAGGAGGCGCCTATTTCACATGTGTGGTGGAGTTTTAAATTTCCAAAAATTGAGATATTTCATCTCTCCTCTCTCCTAATTCAAGTCTAATTCCAAAAAGTAAGCTAAACTGACCCAAAAATGGTCAAAAATTGACCAAACTGATCTGAAAAATTCTAGAATCAGTTTGCTTGGTTAGAAGCTCACTTTTTCCTATAAATAGAAGCCTCCCCCTTTGTTGAAGCTTAATAGTGTTTTATGCACTGTTACTTTACTCCTCCCCAAAGCCAAAAACTATGAATTTCTTAATAATTAGTTTTTGACCATTCCCTCTTCTAAAGAATGACCAGGCAATGCACAGGCTCGCGGTGCTTAGGACACCCATGCGTATATCATAGAAGATATATATATGTATGATGATGAGAAACTTATTATAATATGTTATTACTGGATCTCGTTGCTGACCTGTTGGTCTCAACGGAGAGTCCAGAGAGTGATACTATTTTGTGAGAAACAAGGATTGAATGGAAATTTTGAGTTATGACATCTGTAACCAGTCAATGGATTGTTTTATAAATTAAAGTTTAAAGAGGAGTGTGTGCGTATCTGTATTCTAAAGAAAAAGTTAAGAAAGGCATTCAATTTTGGGTGGGTGAGTACTTGTCTGGTTCTAACAATTCCAGTGGTTGGGCGGTGGCTAACCCATGGGCCGGATGGGGTAGATTTTTAATAATAAAATTAATTAATAGGAATAAGCTTAGAACTCGAATAGTTAAATAGTAACCTGAAGACTTTTCAAATGAATAGATCAATGGCTATGCCTGGTTTAATTAGGAAAAAAGCATTGATTCCTTCAAGATAAGTCTGTAATAGTTTTCCTTCTATTTAGTTTAACCAGATGAAGGTTAGTTCAGTATCTTGACCTCGTTAGAAAAATTTGTTAAGAAATTCAAAATGGTGGAATTGTCCCCGTTTTTCGGGCATGGGAAATTTTCTCGGTTTTGGTTTTCAAAATGACCACCAGCTTAGTCTCGTGCCAACCCTGCCTCACGCAAGAGGGAGCTGCTTCCGCTGCCTGCCTGCTGCCAACAATCAGGAATCCGGTGCGCGGAGGGGGCAGTGGGATCTCACAGTTGGTATCAGAGCGCTGTTGTAAATTTATGTAACAACAATCAGGAATCCCGTGGAGGGGGCAGTGGGATCTCACAGTTGGTATCAGAGCGCTGTTGTAAATTTATGTAACAACATCAAAAATTGCTTAAAATTTTAAAATAAATCTGGGAAATAATGTTTTCGCTTGTTAAATTTATGTTGAATGAACTTCAAAAATTGAAAACTCATAAATTGAATTGGAAATTTATAGATGGATAGCTCGAATCTATTTGGCATTCCTGAAATCTCCCAGAGTCAGGATATGATAGCCTTTGCATTCGAGCACCTCATCAACTCTGCTACGACCCGAGTAAGCAGAGTGAGACTCGCACGTCATTTTGAGAGTCTTTACTTTCTTGATCCTCTTGAGCGACATCGGTATAGGTGGTTCTATGGAGGACGATGTATTAATGTCAGTACCAGTCAGTGTTACAGGCTCAGGCAAAATATTTCCTTATCCATGATTCTGATAAGGCTAGGGCTTGTTCAGCATGTTCAACTCTTTGATCATTCACCCAGGAACTTCAGAATTTCATGTCGAGTTTTTAGGCTTCTTAGCCGCTTTATCCCTAGAAGTAGAATTACAGCACCTCTTTGTGTAATGAATCGTGTGTACCATGGCATGTCTCCTTCGCTCGCAGATTCACTTCTTTATGCGTACGTGATTGAGGCAGTGATTTTGGGAGCCGTGATGCTCTATGTATATATCAAAAACTTTTGATAATAAACGATGTTCTGCGAAAGAATTCCAAATTGTTTTCATGATTGTGAATATGGTTAGTAAAATTATCAGAGTAAATCTTGTTTCATGATGTATGATGAAATAATTATTTGTTTAAAGAATAAATCGCAAAGATTAAATAATCATAAATCTGTTGTCAAAGTTACGTTGACGAAAATCTCGTTTTGTCAGAGTCATAAGGCACGCGGCCCATGCAAGGCAACCGGATTCTCTAACCGATGAGACGAAGAGTTAGATCCGGATGTTCGAAAAGCCCTGCACAGATCCCAGCCTGGTCCCTTCAAGGGTGAAGGGGAGCAATTAGGTGAAGTAGTGGAAAAGTGGATTGAGGTAATGGAGGAATACTTTGATGTAACTGGCTACAATGAGAGAAGCAAGATGGCTCTCGCCAGGTTAAAGATTGTGGAAAAGGCCAGGGTCACTTGGAGGAATCACTACGAGACTAACCGTCTCGACCGGAATACCCAGACCTGGACTGATCTCTTTAAGCTTACCTCAGAAAGAGGTTTTGTCCTCCGGGCTTCCTTGAAACTAAAATGAATGAGTTCTTGGAACTAAAGCAGGATAGCCAAATAATTGAAGAGTACCATCAAGCTTTTGCCCTTCTCCTCAAATATTCTCCTCAATTGGATAAAGAGCAGCTGATGGCAAGGTTCATTCGAGGAACGAACAAGCCATTGGACACCTTAGTAAAGAATGCCAAACTTGTCTCAATGGCCGAAGCAGTAAGAATGGCAAAAGATTAGGTCCCGCAAAAGCCTTTGTTGTTAAGGTCCCGCAAAAGCCTTTGTTGTTAAGGTCCCGCAAAAGCCTTGCACCCTCTAACTTTAAAAGATTCCAAACCGTGAGAAGTACTTCAAACTTTCCTCCCCCAAAGAGGCAGCAAGGACCAATTCAAAATCAGGATACTAGGAGATTCAGAAGTGAAGGAAGACCCTTCCCACAGAACACTTTCTCAGTAGCCCCACCTTTTTCAAGAATTCAGAGAGGGATGAGCTCAAAAGTGAGAACGGGTGTTTTGGATGCCAGGGTTTTGGTCTCACCAGCTGAAAGACTGCCCGACTCTTGCCATGTCAAGGGGACAGGGAAGTCAAGGACCGAGAGTGCAGAGACCAACTCCTTCCTATCATTCAAATCAGGGTCCATCTTGCCCAAATCAGGAAAATCCCAAGAGAACTCCAGCTCAGCCGTCTGCCTCTATCTAGAGCAGCCTCAGAATTCTTTCCCAGAACTGGGGCAACCAAAGAGAAAGAGTTCCACCTCAGACTGCAAGCCAAAGCAGCCACAATAGCAGAAGTAGTGGAAGAAGAAAGAGGACAAATTTATGCAGCAATTGAAAACCAAGGGCCAAACCGTCAATTCTCCGTCATTCATACTCCAGCTGAGTATCAGGGTAAGCCTTTTAAGCTTTTGATTGATTCAAGTAGTACTCATTCTTTAATTTCCCTTGGATGCTTGCATAAGCTAGTCTTAGATCATAAATCAGGGAAACCTATGCAAGTTATATCGGCAAGTGGGAAGATTCTTTTCACTCACCTTGAGACAGATCGTATACAGTTCAATCTAGATGGGAATTTAACTAACTGTCAGTTCAGAGTTATACCTTTGGGAGTTTTCAACAGGATCCTTGGAATGGATTGGCTCCACAAAAATCAAGTTGACATTCACTATCATAAAATGGAACCATTTCCTTCCGTGACCTTCACGGAAATAAAGTTCAAGGAACCAAAATTTCAGGATCCCCAAGTTTGCAGTTAGTAAAAGCTTCTAAGTTACTAAAAGGACTTAGAAAGAAGCAGCTCATTTATGTTGTCAAAATGAATCCAGTAGACTCAAAATTAAAAGCTAAAGAACCTGAATGGTTAAGTGATTATGATGATTTATTCCCAGAATCAACAGAGATGCCTCCAATTCGAGAAGTAGATCATGTGATAGAATTGACTCCCCGCCGAAACTCAGCCAGTAGCCCTGTGCACGTACAAAATGCTAGTTCTTAAAGCCATCAAACTCAAGGAATAGCTTAGATAGCGTTAGAACAAGGGTTTGTAAGACCCAGTGTTTCACCTTGGGGTGTGCCAGTTCTCTTTCAGAAAAAGAAAGATGGAACGCTAAGACTCTGTGTGGACTACAGAGGTCTCAATCAGGTGTGACAGTTAAGAATAAGTATCCTATCCCTAGAATTGATGAGCTTCTAGACAGGCTAAGTGGAGCCAGATCTTCACAAAGATAGATCTCAAATCAAGGTATTATCAGATCAGGATATCAGATCAGGATTAATGAGCAAGATATCCTGAAGACAGCCATCAATACTCGGTAGTATGGGCATTATGAATTCACTGTCATGCCATTTGGATTGACAAATGCCCCAACTACATTCAATCGATTAATGCAGGACATTCTCAGAGAATACTTGGATGATTTTGTTCTTGTTTTCTTTGATGATATTCTGATTTACTCAAAGAATGCAGCTAACCATGAAGCTCATGTCAAAAAAGTTCTTGAGATTCTAAGAAAGCATCAACTCTTTGCAAAAAAGAGCAAATGCACTTTCTCTGCCGAGCATGTTGAATACTTGGGCTTTCTGGTATCCAAAGATGGAATTTCTCCAGATTTTGCAAAAGTCCAAGCAGTCATAGATTGGCCTGAACCAAAGACAGTGAAAGAAGTCAGAGGATTCTTGGGATTAACTGGTTGGTATAGAAATTTTATACCAAAGTATGCTCTCATAGCTTCCCCCCTAAATAATCTTCTCAAGAAGAATGCCCCGTTTCAATGGTCTGCCAGGTGCTAGAGTGCTTTTGAAGACTGCCTTGGTAACTAATCCCGTTCTAAAGCTGCCAGATTTCACTTTGATGAGACAGATCATTAGAGCTTAAAGTGGATCTTCACTCAGAAGGATCTCAACATGCACTAAAGAAGGTGGATGATGCAGAACCTGCATCAGTAGGAATTTGATTTTGAAATCAAGTACCGCCCATGCAAAGAAAATGTGGTAGCAGATGCCCTCAGCAGAAAAGCCTCCTTGCTTGCAATTCCTGTAGTGTCAAATCCTTTGATTATTGAAGCAAGTGAGAAGATCATGCAGGATAGATTCTTTGGTCCTATTTCTACCCTACTTATGCATGAAAGCAAAACTCCACGACAGGAGTTGAACCGAGTTCAAGGGTACAGCCTGGATAATGGAATTATGTATTATAACCACAGGCTATGCATTCCCAATGTTGAGGGAACTAAGGGTCAAATTCTGAATGAAGCCCATGACAGCCTTATTGCAGCCCATGATAGGCTATGCATTCCCAATGTTGACGGAACTAAGGGTCAAATTCCGAATGAAGCCCATGACAGCCTTATTGTAAGACATCTAGGTTTCATCAAAACCTACATGTCTGTGAAGAAAAGCTTCTTTTGGCCTAGTCTAAAAAAGGATGTGCTTAATCATGTACGTCAATGTCTGGCCTGTCAGAAAGTCAAGGCCGAGAGAGTAAAAATGCATGGGAAGTTACATCAGATGAAGTGAGAATGCATCAGTATGGATTTTATTACTGGATTATCCTCAGTGCAATCAGGTTACAACTCCATCTTCATGGTAGTTGATAGACTAACCAAAGTTGCCAATAATCTGATTCCAGTAAAAGAAACCTACATTGTAGTGGATGTGGCAAGAGTGTTCCTCAAAGAAATCTTTAGATTGCATGGCCTACCTAGAAGAATAGTAAGTGATCGAGATCCCAAATTCACGTCAAGATTTTGGACTGCATTTTTTGAAGCAGTAGTAGGAACTTTCTTGGATCTCAGCATAGCTTACCACCCCGAGACTGATGGTCAAACTGAAAGGGTGAACCAAGTAATCAAAGATATACTTCGATCATGCTGTGGTGGTAGGGAACTCAAGAAGTGGCTAAGCTATCTACACCTAGTCGAGTTCCTCTACAGTGCTTCTTATCACCGAAGTATTGAGATGAGACCTTTCAAAGCTTTGTATGGACAAGATTGCTTAACTCCATTAACTTGGTCGGACCCATTGATTAGGGTCGAGATGTCCAGACATATGCTTGATGACATGGAGCAACGGATGCAGTCAATTCGCAAAGATATCAAAAGCTGCCCAGGATAGATAGAAGCAGTATGCAGATAAGAAGAGATTAGATAGAAAATTCGAAGAAGCAGATATGGTCTTCATTCAAGTACGCCCCAAAAGAAGTTCTCTATCTCTTGGGAAGTACAAGAAGTTATCCCCCAGATATTGTGGACCATATCTAATTACAAAGAAAGTAGGTAACTTAGCCTACGAGCTTCTTCTGCCTCCTCATCTCAAAGTACATAATGTATTTCATGTCAGCCTTCTTAAAAAGTATGTACCAAGCCCGAATCATGTGCTTGATGAGATGAAATCTTAACTTCTTCAACCCAAGGGCAGATGGAACTCCAACCTGAAGAAATCCTTGATGTTCGAGAAAAGGTTCTCAGGAACAGAATTCTAAGAGAATTGTTTGTCAAATGGAAGTTCTATCCTTTTGAAGATGCCACTTGGGAGAAAGAGGCCGATCTGTGTTACGGGATTACCCCCAGTTTGTGAGATGAGGACATCTCGCGTTTTTCAAGTGGGAGAGAATGTAAGATTCCTCCCTAGCCCCTCAAGATATCCAGTATCTTCCCCTGTAATCAAATCCCTCTTCAGAAATATAAAAGATCTTGTTTCTACCTGTTTTTGCCTAGAGAGAGAAAATATTCTAGAGAGAGGTTATTCAGATTTTAGATATTTTTGGATGGAAAAATATATCTTCTTATTAAAATAAATCCCCTGAAACAGAAGTTCAAAAAGATTTTCAAAAGGTGCATTAGAAAAATCAATTATAATATGTTCAAAAGGCCTTATCCTAAGGGTCTAGATTTTCTGAAAATTTTACATTAAGGTTTTGAGGGGCCAATCAGATTCATCCAAATGTGTGGAGGAGATAAATAGAAGAAATAAAGAAAATACCCTTAAAAATGAGTAAATACTCACATAAGATGAAGAGTGGACTAAGGACCAAAGGAAATACTAAAAAAATAAATTTTTGATACCTCAGATGTGGGGATTCCCCCTCATGAAGGAGGAGCCTATTTCACATGTGTGGTGGAGTTTTTAAATTCCCAAAATTGAGATATTTTATCTCTCCTCTCTCCTAATTCAAGTCTAGTTCCAAAAAGTAAGCTAAACTGACCCAAAAATGGTCAAAATTAACCAAACTGATCTGGAAAATTCTAGAATCAGTTTGTTTGGGTAGAAGCTCACTTTTTCCTATAGATAGAAGCCTCCCCCTTTGTTGAATCTTAATAGTGTTTTATGCACTGTTACTCTACTCTTCCCCAAAGCCAAAAATTATGAATTTCTTAATAATTCATTAGTTTTTGACCATTCCCTCTTCTAAAGAATTGGTGGCCACTCTTGTTGCAAACAAGAGTAGATCCCTCAAACCATCAAGCCAAAGGAAAGCTCCTAGAATTTCATGTAAGTTAGAAATCCTACTTTTTCTTATTCTTTTAATGGTTTTCTAATTTTTTGTTATCTTTAAAATGATAATCTGATGCTATGCCTTGCTGGAAAGGCTTTCCCCCTCTCTCATTCTTAAATTCAGCCCTTCTTTATCCTAGTTAAGTAATCAAATTATTTGAATTAAACTTTTCATATTGTTTCTCTTTTAAAAGTGGAATTTGATTAGTTTAGAAGAGGGATAATTTTTAAGTAAATTAAGAATAGGAAAATTTAAAAAATGGATCCTAGTTAAAGTGGATTCGTCGGTACCCCCAGGGCTAACACCTTTGTGACTATAGATGAGATTCGCATACCTCAAGATCGATGGGTGTATGACCAAGTGATGCAGGTCTTACCTACTAACAGAGTAGCTGTGTTGGGACCTACCCCAATCCAGAGTCTACCACCCTTACCATCAGTAGAGTCTTAGAAACTAAAGCGGAACCCCCATATTTCACCTATGTGGACCGCTCTACCCTTATGTCATAGTCAAGCCTAGTAATTTCCCTTGATGGAAAATAAGACTAATTATATTAGTCTCAGATCTTTGTAATAAAACTTGTCCTTGTAAATATTTGGAAATAAAATGATTTCAATGTTTTACTCTCCAAAAATAAGCATTGTGCAAATATGAATCTTGTAATCTTAAAATTGCTTTTACAATGATGGCCAGGATGATCACCCTCCACTCTCCAATGCACTTTACACTAATATCCAGGAGAATAAGCTCTTGCTCAAGCAAATGCAACCTCCCTCCTTTAAAGGAGAAGGTTCAAAGATTGAGAAGGATGCTGAAGTCTGGATTGAAGCGATGGACGATTATTTCTCTGCCCGCTGGTACTAGAGTAGTAAATCAGTCTATGCTTGCACAGTTTTGCCTCATCGGAGATGCTAAACTCTGGTGGAAACAGTGGTGCCATGATAAGGGAGTCACCGAGCATTCTCAAACATGGGAAGACATCAAGCAGGCCATGAAGGAAAGATATCTTCCCCCATCCCATGAATCCATAAAGATGAATGAGTTTTTTAGTCTTAGGCAGTGCAGCTTAACTCTTGAGGACTACTATTCCAAATTTTTCACTCTTCGGAAGTATGCCCAGCTATGACTACTTCCCAGCAAGTGGCTCGTTTCTGCCAAGGGTTAAATGAACCCTTAGATTCTCGCCTTGAAGCAATGAGGCCAAGCACATTGCAGGATGCTCTCATACGAGCAAAGCCCCTTGTGAAAGGAATGAGGACTGACAAACCTAAGCATAAAAAGAGATCTTACCCTGAGGCAAATCCTAAAGATCAACCCTACAAGAAATCCCAACAGAATTTTCCCTACTACAACAGAGGACGACAAGGCAACTCTTTTGTCCCCCGCTCGTATGCTGCTTCTTCCAGAGAAGGCCCTCTGTGTTTTGAGTGCAATGAGCCAGGACACTTTAGGGCCAACTGTCCCAAGATGGCAACATCATTTCCCCAAGGTGGTAGAGGAAATCAAGGTCATGGAACCCCTATCCACCCAAGGTGCAAGAGGCGGTGGGCATGGCAGAGGCCGCAGAGGAGCAATTGCTAGGACTGCCTGTATTATAAGTGAAGAACCGACCTTGGAAGTGGCTGAAGAAGAGCGCGCCACCGTCCATGCGGCAGTAGAACACCAAGGTTTGAATAAACAATTTAGTGTAATCCAAACCCCAGCCACTCATCACTCACGGTGGGGGTAAGCCATTTCAGCTTTTGATTGATTGTGGCAGTACCCATTCATTTCTTTCTCGTAGGTGTTTGCAAAAATTAAACTTGGGTCAAAAAACAGCTAGAAGAATGACTGTAGAGTTAGCCAGTGGGAAAGAAGAAGTATCTCGCCACTCTATAGGAAACCTTAATTTTGAGCTGGCGAACTCATGGTGGCCACTTTAGAGTCTTGCCATTAGGAATTTATGATGGAATCCTTGGGATGGATTGGTTAATTGCAAACAAAGCTAGCATTCATTGTAACCAGGGGAGTATCACTTTTGAAAATGAGCATGGCCAAGTAATGTCCGTTCAGGGGATAACAGGAAAACCTAAATCTAGGGTAGTCAAGGCAAAACATCTTCTCAAGGGAACATGTAAGGGTTAGCAAGTTTTCTTAGTCAAGCTCAACAAAGCCATTGAACCTAGGAAGGAGACAGAACCCTCTTGGCTCCAAGAATTCTCTGACATCTTCCCTAACGAGCTTACAGGGCTACCGTCTCCTCGAGAAGTCGATCATGAAATCGATGTGATCCCTCAACCCGTCTCAAAAATGCTCTATAAAATGTCCCTTCCTGAAGCCATTGAACTTAAATAGCAACTTTCCCAACTCGTTGAGCAAGGATTCGTACACCCCAGTAGCTCTTCTTGGGGGAACCTGTCCTTTTCCAAAAAAAGAAGGACGGAACTCTCCGCCTCTGCATAGATTATCGAGGGCTGAATCAAGTCACTGTCAAGAATAAGTATCCTATCCCTTGCATCGATGAACTTCTTGACAGGCTTCATGGGGCCAAAGTCTTCTCAAAAATAGATTTGAGGTTTGGTTACTATCAAATCAAAGTCAAGGAAGCAGATATACCCAAGACAGCCTTCAATACCCGGTATGGCCACTATGAGTTTACTGTAATGTCATTCGGGTTAACCAATGCTCCTGCATACTTCAATTGCCTAATGCAAGATATATTCCGTCCTTACTTGGATGAATTTGTTCTTGTTTTCTTTGATGACATCTTAATCTACTCCAAATCAATGGAAGAGCATGAGGAGTATGTGTGTAGAGTTCTGTAATTGTTGCACAAACACAAACTCTATGCCAAGAAGAGCAAATGTACCTTCTTTACTCATCAAATTGAGTATCTTGGGTTCATCATCTCCAAAGATGGCATTTCAGTAGACCCCGCCAAGGTCAAAGATATTCTGGAGTGGCCATCCCCTAAATCAGTTCATAAAGTTTGTGGGTTTTTTGGAATCATGGGATGGTATAGGATTTTTATCAAAGATTATGCCTTGGTAGCTGCACCTTTGACAGATCTTCTTAAGAAGGATTGCAAAATAGTGTGGCTACCAATCCATCAAAATAGTTTTGATCAGCTCAATGTCATTATTACTTCTGTCCCAGTCCTGAAACTTCATGATTTCACCAAAAGGAATTCGAAGTGGTTACTGATGCTAGTAGTCTAGCACTTGGTGGTGTCTTAGGCCAAGAAGGAAGACCAGTCGCTTATACTTCCCGCAAGCTGAAGCAATATGAGGCAAATTATGCCACCCATGATTTGGAGCTCTTAATAACAGTTGTTCATTGCCTCAAATTATGGAGACATTATCTCTTGGGGGGTAAATTCCAGCTTGTAAAACTGACCACAAAAGTCTAAAGTGGATCTTCACCCAGCCTAACCTCAACATGCGAAAAAGGAGATGGATTGAAATTCTACAAGAATATGACTTCGACATCAAATTCCGCCCCCCTGGGAAAGATAATGTGGTAGCAGATGCACTTAGCCGCCGCAAATCTTTCTTGAGTGCAATTTCAATGCCAAATAATCCCATACTGGTCAAGGTGGAAGAAGTCTCATCTCATGATCCAGATTATCAGAGGATGATGAAGTTAGTAGAAGAAGGGGGAAATTCCACCCCCCCTAGGAAAGATAATATGGTAGCAGATGCACTTAGCCACCGCAAATCTTTCTTGAGTGCAATTTCAATGCCAAATAATCCCATACTGGTCAAGGTGGAAGAAGTCTCATCTCATGATCTAGATTATCAGAGGATGATGAAGTTAGTAGAAGAAGGGGGAAATTCAGAGAAAGAGAAGAATCTAATCAAGGGATACTCCACTCATGAAGGAAGCCTCTACTTCAATCATAGGCTATGTATCCCTAAGGATCTTGCTTTAAAGAAACTAATCCTCCATGAAGCTCATGATAGTCCTGCTTTGCTGCAGGACACCTAGGCTATGCAAAAACATTAAATGCCATAAGAAGGAGCTTTCATTGGGTAGGCTTTAAAAATGATGTCCTTCGATACTTGAAGCAATGTCTCTCATGCCAAAGGATCAAAGCTGAAAGGGTCAAGATGCCTGGGAAACTTCAACCCTTAGATATTCCCCAAATGAAGTGGGAGTGCATTAGTATGGATTTTGTCACAAGTCTCCCCACTGTTCAAGGAGGATATGACTCCATTCTGGTAGTAGTGGACTTACTTAACCAAAGTAGCTCACCTTATACTAGCAAAGAAGACCTTCAAAGCTTCTTGCTCGAATATTCATCAAGAAAGTCCTCAAACTTCATGGTCTCCCAAAAAGGATAGTAAGTGACTGGGATTCTGACTTCACTTCAAAGTTCTGGCAATCCTTATTTCAAGCCCTGGGAACTCAACTTTGCTGTAGCACAGCTTATCATCTAGAGACCGATGGCCAGACTGAGAGAGTCAATCAAGTAATTGAAGACATTCTCAGAGCATATTGTGGACGGGAACCAAGAAGGTGGATTCAATACCTTCCTCTGGTAGAATTTGCGTACAATGTATCTTATCACATCAGAGCATAGGAATGTCACCATTCAAAGCATTCTATGGGCAAGAATGCTTTGAATGGTGGATTCAATACCTTCCTCTGGTAGAATTTGCGTACAATTTATCTTATCACATCAGAGCATAGGAATGTCACCATTCAAAGCATTCTATGGGCAAGAATGCTTGTCTCCTCTAAATTTCTCTGATCCGACCATAAGAGTTGAGGCATCCAGGAAAATGCTGGAAGAGATGGAGGAACAAACCAAGGCAATCCAAAAGGATATTAAAGCTGCCCAAGATCGTATGCTGACACCAAGAGGTTTGAAAGGATCTTCAAGGAAGGAGACAAAGTTCTTCTACGAGTGCAACCCAAATGAAGTTCTCTATCACTTGGGAAATATAAGAAGCTCAGCCCTAGGTATTGTGGCCCCTATACAGTTATCAAGTATCTAGGTAAAAGTGCCTATAAACTCCAACTCCCAGCCTATATCAAAGTCCACAATGTATATCATATAAGTTTGTTAAAACCTTATGTACCCAGTCTCGATCATATTCTTGATGATGAACAAGTTGTAATCCCTACTCAAGGAGTCCTTGAATTACAGCCCAGTAGCATCATAGATTCTAGGGAAAGGCAACTCTGAAATAGAACTCTTGTAGAACATCTAGTACAATGGTGTGGAAAGATTACCCTGAAGAGGATGCAACTTGGGAAGATGAAGCTACACTCTTAAAGGATTACCCCCAATTCATGACGAGATGAGGACATCTAAATTTCTTTAAGGGGGAAGGATGTAACATACCCATCTTCACTAATAATAAATGTCCATGTAATAGATAAATTTATGAGTTTTTATGGTATAAAAATCAATGATTTTATTAAATGAATCATTTCTACTTAGAATCTTCAAATTTTGAGCCCAAATTTAGAATTTACGTGCGATTTTACCCTAATATAGGATTTTACAGCATCCAAAACGGACACTGGATCAAGCTTATACGCAAATTCAGTCATTTTTAGTTAAAAAGCGACGACCTTTAAACCGTGATCGGGCATTCGATTGACGAACAGTCTGCACCCTAATGACCAAGAAAACATCCCGAATTTTAAAAAAATCATCCCTCGGGGCGATCTGGCATGCAAATCGAGGACGGTGCCCCAAAATTTAGACCGTACACACTTACCAGGGTGCCCGTATGATGGCTGCACAAGAACCAAAGGATGGCCGCCCACTATGTGGTCCACACGTACTGCTACATGGACACCCATGCTGCCCCCTTGACCAGATAAGGTACATGCGTACCACTCCTTTCCCTGTTAACCGACACCGTACCTTTTCCCTAGACCCATGCAGGCCACTGATCTACAGCCTTTGCTGCTGGTACATCGTCCTTTCGTCTTGATATAAAGATTCTTTACGCATCTATTTATGCATAAAAATTGACTTTAATGAGAATAACACTTTTGAAATAAAAATAAATCCTTTATGCATATTTCTATGCATAAAATCAATTCTAATGAGAATAACACTTTTGAAATAAAAATAAATCCTTTATGCATCTTTCTATGCATAAAATCAATTTTAATGAGAATAACACTTTTATAATAAAAAAATTTCATTATGCATCTTTCTATGCATAGAAATTAAATTTAATGAAAATAACACTTTTATAATAAATTTTTTTCCATTATGCATCTTTCTATGCATAGAAATTAAATTTAATGAAAATAACACTTTTATAATCAAACAATTTTCATTATGCATCTTTCTATGCATAGAAATCAATTTTAATAATTAATATCAATGATATCCATGCATATTCATAGGTGAATATGTACATGGAGTAATTAGAATATTTCTTTTAGAATGCACAAACGGTGGGAATTACTCTTTTGGAATAACATAAAAATAAATTTTCTTTTCCACAAAATTCTAGAAAATTTTGCCATAACCTTCTTTGTATGGCTGACCATTTCTCATTTTTATCATTCTAATTTCAACTTAAATTAACCCACTCTAGATGTATAGGACTCCAATCTACTCAATTTTCAGAATTCAAGAGAGTAAATAATAAGAAAAGTTTAATTAATCACTTAACTAATCTTTCTAGGATTAAGAAAGGCTGAATTGTAAAGAAGAGAAGGGGGTGGCCTTTTTCCTCAAAGGCATAGCATTTGAATTTAATTCAAGCAAATGTAAAACAAGAAAACCATAGATTTAAAAATTAAACAAGTTAGAAAAATTAGCTTACATGGAGTTGTAAGCTTTCCTTTGGCTTGAGGGATTGAGGGTTCTACTCTTGTTTGAAGCAAGAGTGGCCACCAATTCTCGTTGGAGAGGATTAGGCCAAAAACAATTGAATTATCAAGAAATTCAATGTAAATGGCTCAGGGCAGGAGAGCAAAGTAATAGTGCATAAACACCATTAAGCTTTTACAAAGGGGGAGGCTTCTATTTATAGGAAAAGGTGAGCCTCTAACCAAGCAAACTGATTTTAGAATTTTCCAGATCATTTTGGTCAATTTTTGACCATTTTTGGATCAGTTTAGCTTACTTTTTGGATCTAGTTGAAACAGGAGAGAGGAGAGATGAACATATCTCATTATTTTGGGGTTTAAAACTCCTCCACACATGTGAAATAGGTGCCTCCTTGATGAGGGGAGATCCCCACACTGAGATGTCAAAAATGCATCATTTTCTCTTAATATCTATTAATTTTTAATTAATAAACCTTGTACTCAGTCAACTCTTCATCTTATGTGAGCATTTACTCATTTTTTGGGGGTTTTTATTTTATTCTTCAATTTATCTCCTCCCTACGTTTGGATTAATCTTATTGGTCCATAGGAACCTTAATTGGACCATAATCCAAAAAATTTTGAAAATCTGGACCCTTAGGCTAAGGTCCTTTTTACCTATTTTCAATTAATTCCAATTGCATATTGGAAAGTTCTTTTTGAATTTTTGTTTCAAGGGAAACCATTTTAGGAGGATTTTTATATCCAAAAATATCTTAATTTTGAATTACCTCCCTCTAGACATTTTCTCTCTCCAGGCCAAAATAGGGTAAAACAGGATCTTTCTTTTATTTCAGAGAGGGGAATAATTATAAGATTAGAAGGGGAGGTTCTTATACCTACACACCTCAAAAGCTAGAGGGAGGAATCTTACAGGCATAGACCTTCACCTTTGCTAATTCTTCTTGAAGTCTGGCCACTTCTTCCATTACTTCTCTGAGCTCTATTTTCCATTTTGGTCTTGTCTTCTGGGTCCGCTGCACGTTTTTTGCCATCTGCTTTGCCTCTTCTATTTGCATTTGGAGGGTGGCTCTGTAACTTTCCCAATATCAAGGCCCTTCTTCTCTTTGAGTTGTTCTCATTTTCCATGTAGTGATGCATTTGTGATTTCGGTGCATTTAGCTCATTGATGGTGTCTATCTCAAATTTAGTACTCCTTTCAAGCCTTTGTTTGTTTGTACTCCTTTGCCTGATCTTTGGACTTATCTCTATCTTGGAGGGATTCTCTCAATATATTTGCATATTCTCTGGAGGGTTTGGCATCCGACAACTCCTGCTCTGCAACACCTTATTTCTTTCAGCTAATTTCTTTGCCTCCTTTTCCCAGTGTTCTGCTTTCCAAGTGGTGGCCTTTAGTGCTTGTGCCAGATTGTGGTCCTCATCTTCCACTTACTTTCCTTTTCCTGAAGTGCTTGTTTTGGGGGACTCTTGGCCCATTGGTTGTTGCTGTTGCTGTGGCTTCTACTATTGTTGCTACTACGGCTCCCCGTCTACATCATCATCTTTATCCAGGTCATGAATGACGTGTTGCGGTTTGCAAGACATCTGTTCCTAAATTTCTATCAGAGCTTGTAGCACACTTGATACCACACCTACTAAGTCTAGCCTTTGCTATTTTTAGCATCATTGCTTTAGCGTCTAGTGGTAGGCACATAACATCTTCTTTGTCTTGGTTTTTCAGGGATTGGGCTTTTGATTGTGCTGCAGCCACCAGTGTTGTGCTGTCCAGCACTCCGTCCTTCAGTCCTTGTATGGTATTAACCAAGACCTTTGCTGGCTTTCTTGCTTCTGCTAATTCTGCACGGAGCCTCTCCACCTGAGCTTGGAGCAGGTGCCTTTTGCTGACGAGGGCTCTGATCTTCCCCTCACTTAGCTCCTTTTGTTGCACTAGGGCCCTCTCTGCTATGACAATCTTTTTCTGCATCTCCTCATTTTGTTATACCATCATCTGTGCTTTGCTTTCTAACTCTTTGGCTGTAGCCATGGCATTGAGGTCCTAATGAGTCTATAGTTCTTGTTGGGCATATCCTCTGTCTTGCCCATGAACATGACATTCTACAAGCAAAAGGTGAACTATTCGCGTTGAGATTCATCTGCCATGTCCTTCACCTGATGCATGTTTCTAGTCTTTGGAATTTCTTCTTCCACCCTCGACTTCAGATTTGTATCCATTGCACCATCCATATTGGTAATCATAGTATATGATGCACTGCGAGCTCAAAAACTTTTATTGGCTCCTCTCCCTCTATATGAATTGTGTTTGTCTCAAAAATTTGATTTTTCAGCTTTCCTCCATCGTCGAGGTCCTATAGCTCTTCCCACCGGTGCTTCAGTAGTTTTTCAAATCCACACTTTCTTGCCCACTCCTGATGCTCTTTCTTCCTTATTTAGGAGATGACCATGGGCATGCAGAGGCTTTTCTTAGGCCTTTTGTTTGGTCTCTAGGACTTGTTGATCTTTGGCATGGTGATGTTTTCTAAGAAAGTGCTGCACAGATAGGTGCAAGAGTTGTGCATTTTTAGACTCCTTGTGTTCTTTGTTGCAATTTTTTCTCCTTTTCATTTCCTTTTTTGGGGCGTTGTCATTTTTAGCTTCTTGCTTTTCGATGTGATGTGACCCTTGATTCATATTATGTTTACCGTCTCGCCTTAAAGGCATTAAAGAATTCTCAATGTCTTCCCATCTTACCATTGTGTGAGTGGGGTTTTAATGATGTTGTGACACTTGTCCTCCATGCAGTTGCTTATGCCATCCACATGGCCTTTTGAGTTGTTGACGTGGATTGGGCTGGCACACACTTGGTCACTTTCTTTTTTTACTGTCTTGGCTTTGATTGGTTGCAAAGATCTGAGGTTTTGCAGTCTAGACTCCCTTGCAGATTGGCAATCCTTCCGCGACTTTGTGGTCTTTGAATTTTTTGCATCCGCCTCCACTAGTGAGATCATGCCACAAATCAGCTCCTGGTCTTTTGCTTCTGCTTCTTCCGGTGTAGTCACCACCACTGGGTGGCCTTTGTATTCTCTCATCCAGAAGCCATTTATTGTCTTTGGAAAATGTGTACCATCCAAGTTTTCTAAGGTAAATGCATTCGAGTTGATTGGGTCTTTCACTGATGAATGGTCCGATCCACCGGATTTTAAATTTTCTGAGGTGAAGCTCCCAGCTTGGAATTGTAGACCAATACAAGATCGCCTTTCTCAAAAATCTTCTGCTTGAGATGCCTATCAGTCCAAGCCTTTCTTCTTTGCAGCACTATCTCTGCCTTTAGAGAGTTGATTTGCCTTTCTTCCTCTAAGGCTAAGAGTTTTTGTATTCTAATCTCCCGGGATTCTTCCATTGTTGGTAGCTTCTCTTGAATGGCCACTCTTAGACTAGGTACCATGAACTCCATGGGCATAACTGCTTCCAACCCATAGACCATCTTGAATGGTGTTTTCCTAGTTGAGACTTTGTAGGATGTGCGGAATGCCCATAGGGCTGTATCTAGCTTCTGGTCCCAATAATTTTTGTTAGCATTTACAAATTTTTTAAGAATCTTGGTAAGAACCTTGCTGGATGATTCTGCCTGGCTGTTGCATTGTGGGTAGTAGGGTGAGGACTTCTTATGATTGATCAGGTATCTCTCCATCAACCCTTTTATTACTTTCTTCATGAAATGCGTGCCCTACTATCCCACCGGCAATCCATGCCTAGCAATGATGTCCTTGAAGAGGAACTTCACCACCTCTTCTATGGAGTTGCTCTTTATAGCTCTACCTTCCGGCCACGTAAAATAGTGAGTAGCCACAATGATTACTCACATTTACTGCTCTTTGTGGGTGGCTTAATTGGTGCAACAAAATCCAATCCCCACTTCATGAATGGAGATAGCAGCAGCATAGGTGAGATGGGAAATCTATTTGAATCTTTGGGTTGACCCATTTGCTGACAGACATCACAATTCTTTGTGTGAGGTCCCTCTGCCCCCTCCGCGTGCCGGACTCCCGGTAGCTGACAGCGGAAGCAGCCCCCTCATGCGCGGGGCAGGGTTTCTCACTTGAGGCCTCACCCACGAGTGTCCGGGCAGGAGACTAGGCTGGTGGGAGTCACTCCGAAAACCGAAACCGGGAAAATTTCCCATGCCCGAAAAGTGGGGACGATTCCACCTTTTTGAATTTTCTTAACGAATTTTTCTAACGTGATCAATTCTAAGCTATCCTTCAATTAAATAAACCAGATAGAAGGAAACTATCACTGATATAATTTGATCATTTTAGTAAATTCAACGTATTTTTCCTGATAAAGATCAGGCACAGTCGTTGATCCACTCATTTGAGAAATTTATCAGGGAATTGACTAGCTACTTGAATCCTAGCGTAATCCTAAGATTTTTCAGTTTGATTATTAAAACTCCACTGATTCCAGCCTAACCCCATCTGGCCCATGGGTTAGCCACCACCCTGCCACACTAGAATCGGTAGATCCAAACAAGTACTCACTCACCCATAATTGAAATGCCATTCTTAACTTTAGCTTTAGTAAACTGATACGCACACACTTCTCTTTAAAACTTTAATATATAAAACAATCCATTGACAAACAATTTACGGGTTACACATGTCATACTTCAAAATTTCCATTGAGTCTTTGTTTCTCACAAAACAGTATCACTCTGGACTCTCTGTTGAGACCAACGAGTCAACAACGAGATCCAGTGATAGATTACAATAAACATAGGTCCATCATATAATATCTTCCTCGACATACGCATGGATGTCCTCCGCACCGTGAGCCCGTGCATCTCCTGGTCAGAACCCTCCAGGATCCTCCTTAGGTGTCCTGGCACTTCACTCAAGGACCGCTTCGTCGGCCCTTGTCCATCGTACCGGAAGCTCACCATTTTAACCATACTGAGGCTGGTCAAGACCTGGTCAAGACCTGGGCAGGCTTTGCCGCGTGAGCTGTCCCTCGAACACTCCCCGCCAGCTATTGCAACTGAACTTCCCTTAGATAAAACATATATACCAAATGCTCCCTCCAGCATTCTGGCGTAAGACAGTCTTTTAAGAAAACAACGTTTCTATGCAAGTTTTCAGTTTAGATTTTGTTTGAAAACCATGAATAATCTTAAATCTGTATCCCAATACTTCTAGATCCAGGTCTGAATTCCAAACAGAATTCCTCGAATTCTGTTAACTTGATCCTCAGATCAAAATCAAAAGTCTTAACTTAGTTTCAGATTCGGTGGGGGATTTGAGTACATTTTTCCTGAACTGGGCACATTGTCATTGATTGAAATTGACGAAGGAATTAGGTCTTGGTCAATAGTCTGAATCAAGGTTTGGGTCTGGAAAGGTTCCTCCTAAGCTATCTTTCTCGAAAGGTACTATTTCAATTTCTCTTTTTCTAAATTTCGTTCGACGAATATTTACTTAGAGATTTCTAAAACATGAATTTCTTATGAGGAATAAAATAATCATTTATCTCGATCTCCGACTTCGATAGTTTATAAAGATTCTATATGCATCTATTTATGCATAAAATCTATTTCTGATGAAAGTCACTTTTATCATAATAAAAATCATTTATGTTGAAAATCGCTCTTTTTTCATGAAAGAGTTTCTTTTATGTATATGTTTATGCATATAAATCATTTATGAAAATCACTCTTTTAATATAAAAGAATTTCTTTTATGCATATGTTTATGCATAAAAATTATTTATAATGAAATTCACACTTTTGATATAAAAAAATATCTTTTATGCATATGTTTATGCATAAAAATCATTTATGATGAAAATCACACTTTTAATATTTAAAAAATTTATTCTTTTATGCATAAAAATCAATTATGATAAAAGTAACACTTTTATTTTAAAAAATCTTTTATGCATACTTTTATGCATGAAAATCAATTATGATAAAAGTAACACTTTTATAATTAAAAAAAAATCTTTTATGCATACTTTTATGCATGAAAATCAATTATGATAAAAGTAACACTTTTATAATAAAAAAATAATCTTTTATGCATACTTTTATGCATGAAAATCAATTATGATAAAAGTAACACTTTTATAAAAAAAATCTTTTATGCATACTTTTATGCATAAAAATCAATTATGATAAAAGTAACACGTTTATAATAAAAAAATATTCTTTTATGCATACTTTTATGCATAAAAATCAATTATGATAAAAGTAACACTTTTATAATTAAAAAAATAATCTTTTATGCATGAAAGTCAATTATGATAAAAATAACACTTTTATAATTAAAAATTTTTCTTTTATGCACAAAAATCCATTTTGATGAAAGTAACACTTTCATAATAAAAGAAAATTATTCCTTTATGCATAAAAATCTATTTTGATGAAAGTAACACTTTCATAATAAAAAGAAAATTATTCCTTTATGCATAAAAATCTATTTTGATGAAAGTAACACTTTCATAATAAAAAGAAAATTATTCCTTTATGCATAAAAATCTATTTTGATGAAAGTAACACTTTCATAATAAAAAGAAAATTATTCCTTTATGCATAAAAATCTATTTTGATGAAAGTAACACTTTCATAATAAAAAGATTATTCTTTTATGCATAGAGAATGATAATAATCAATATGCATCTTCTATGCATGAAAATGACACTTTTAGAGTATAGAATTGATAAGAATTACTTTTTTAGCATAATAAAAGATAATTCTTAATTCTAAAAATTTTGCCATAACTCTCTTTGTATGGTTGACCATTTTTTAAATTTTTCTACTTAATTTTGTCTTAAATATTAACTCTAATTGATAATAAACAATATGCATCTTCTATGCATGAAAATGACACTTTTAGAGTATATAAATGATAGGGAATACTCTTTTAGCATAATAAAAGATAATACTTATTTCTTAAAAAAATTTGCCATAACCTCCTTTGTATGGCTGACCATTTTTCAAATTTTCCTACTTGAATTGTCTTAAAAATTAACTCTAATTGATTTAAAGTAATCTATGCTAATCAAAATTCACTTATAAAAGAGAAAAATATTATAAAAAGTTTAATTCCAACAATTATCACTTGACTAGGATAAATAAGGGTTGATTCTAAGAAGAGAGAGGGGAAAAGCCTTTCGATCAAGGCATAGCATCCATTTATCACTTCAAACAATCATAAACATTAGAAAAACATAAAGTCAATAAAGACAATTACAAGAATCTCTACTTACATAATTTCTTGGAGCTTTCCTTTGGCTTGATGGTTTGAGGGTTCAACTCTTGTTTGTAACAAGAGTGGCCACCAATCTTTGGAGAGGGAAATGTCAAAAACTATTAATAAATTCACAGTTCTTGGCTTGGGAGGAGGAGTCGAGTAACAGTTCATAAACACTATTATTTTTCAACAAATGGGGGGGCTTCTATTTATAGGAAAATTTGAGCTCCTAATCTAACAAACTGATTCTAGAATTTTCCAAATCAGTTTGGTCAATTTTTTACCATTTTTAGGTCAGTTGAGCTAACTTTTTGGAGCTAGACTTGAATTAGGAGAGAGGAGAGATGAAATATCTCAATTTTTAAAGATTTAAAACCCAATTGCACATGTGAAGCAGGCGCCTCATTCATGAGGGAGGAATCCCCAATGCAGAGGTGTGCATCATTACTTCTAAATATCTCCCCTTTTTAACTATTAACCTTATCCTTAGTCAACTCTTCATCTTATGTGAGTATTTACTCATTTTTGGGGGATTTTTCTTTTATTTCTTCATTTATCTCCTCCCTACATTTGGATGAATCTTATTGGTCCATAGGAACCTTAATTTAAAATTTCAAAAAAATCTTCACCCCCAGGATAATGCCTCTGGGATTATACTTAATTTCTAATGCACCTTCTGAAAATCTTTTTGAACTTCTGTTTCGGGGAAACTTATTTTAATAAGGAGAGTTATTTTTTCATCCAAAAATATTCAAAATCTGAATATTCTCTCTCTATAATATTTTCTCTCTCTAGGCTAAAACAGGTAAAAACAAGATCTTTTATATTTTTGAAGAGGGAATTGAATACAGGGAAAGATGCTGGACATCTTGAGAGGCTGGGGAGGAATCTTACATTCTCTCCCACTTGAAAAACGCGAGATGTCCTCATCTCGCAAACTGGGGGTAATCTCGCAACAGATCGGCTTCTTTCTCCGAGGTGGCATCTTCAAAAGGATAGAACTTCCATTTGACCAATAATTCTCTCAAAATTGTGTTCTTGAGAATCTTTTCTCGAACATCAAGGATTTTTTCAGGTTGGAGTTCTATCTGCCCTTGGGTTGAAGAAGTTAAGATTTCATCATCAAGCACATGATTCGGGCTTGGTATATACTTTTTAAGAAGGCTGACATGAAATACATTATGTACTTTAAGATGAGGAGGCAGAAGAAGCTCGTAGGCTAAGTCACCTACTTTCTTTGTAATCAGATATGGCCCACAATATCTAGGGGATAACTTCTTGTACTTCCCAAGAGATAAAGAACTTCTTTTGGGCCGTACTCGGATGAAGACCATATCTACTTCTTTGAATTCTCTGTCTGTCCTCTTCTTATCTGCATACTACTTCTGTCAATCTTGGGCAGCTTTTATATCTTTACGAATTGCCTGCGTCAAGCATCTATCTAGACATCTCGACCCTCATCAATGGGTCGGACCGAGTTAATGGAATTAAGCAATCTTGTCCATACACAATTTTAAAAGGGCTCATCCCAATACTTCGGTGATAAGAAGCATTGTAGGCGAACTCGACTAGGTGCAGATAGCTTAGCCACTTCTTGGGTTCCCTGCCCCACAGCATGACCGAAGTATATCTTCGATTACTTGGTTTACCATTTCAGTTTGACCATCGGTCTCAGGGTGCTAAGCTATGCTGAGATCCAAGAAAGTTTCCACTGCTTCAAAAAATGCAGTCCAAAACCTTGAAGTAAACTTGGGATCTTGATCACTTACTATTCTCCTGGGTAGGCCATGCAATTTGAAGAATTCTTTGAGGAACACTCTGGCCACATCCACTGCAGTGTAGGTTTCTTTTACTGGAATCAGATGGGTAACTTTGGTTAGTCTGTCAACTACCACAAAAATGGAGTTGTAACATGATTGCACTGAAGGTAATCCAGTTAAAAAAAGTCCATACTGATACATTCCCACCAATGGATGTAACTTCCCAGGCATTTTTACTCTTTCAGCTTTGACTTTTTGGCATGTCAGACATTGACGTACATGATTCAGTACATCCTTTTTCAGACCAGGCCAAAAGAAGCTTTTCTTTACAGACATGTAGGTCTTGATGAAACCTGGATGTCCTGCAATAAAGCTATCATGGGCTTCATTCAGAATTTGTCCTTTGGTTCCCTCATCATTGGGAATGCATAGCATGTGATTATAATACATAATTCCATCATCCAGGCTGTACCCTTGAACTCAGTTCAACTCCTATGGAGTTTTGCTTTCCTGCATAAGTAGGGTAGCAATAGGGCCAAAGAATCTATCCTGCATGATCTTCTCTCTTGCTTCAATAATAAAAGGATTTGACGCTACAGTAATTGCAAGCAAGGAGGCTTTCCTGCTGAGGGCATCTGCTACCACATTTTCTTTGCCTGGGCGATACTTGATTTCAAAATCAAATTCCTGCAAGGTCTGCATCCACCTTCTTTGGCGCATGTTGAGATCCTTCTGAGTGAAGATCCACTTTAAGCTCTGATGATCAGTCATCAAAGTGAATCTTTGACCCAGTAGGTAATGTCTCCACAATTTCAGAGCATATACTGCTGAAAGTAGTTCTAAGTCTTGGATAGCATAATTCCTTTCATGCGTTCTGAGTTTTTGGGATTCATAGGCCACTGCATGACCTTCCTGTATGAGTGCACCTCCCAGGGCAAAACCACTAGCATCAGTTAACTACCTCAAAGGGTAGAGAGAAATCTGGCAGCTTTAGAACGAGATTGGTTACCAAGGCAGTCTTTAGCTTATCAAAAGCACTCTGGCACCTGGCAGACCATTGAAACAGAATATTCTTCTTGAGAAGATTAGTCAGGGGGGAAGCTATGAGAGCATACTTTGGTATAAAAATTCTATACCAACCAGTCAATCCCAAGAATCCCCTGACTTCTTTCACTGTCTTTGGTTCAAGCCAATCTATGACTGCTTGGACTTTTGCGGAATCTGGAGAAATTCCATCGTTTGATACCAGAAAGCCCAAGTATTCAACATGGTTGGCAAAGAAAGTGCATTTGCTCTTTTTGGCAAAGAGTTGGTGCTTCCTTAGAATCTCACTTCATGGTGAGCTGCATTCTTTGAGTAAATCAGAATATCATTAAAAAAAACAAGAACAAAATCATCCAAGTATTCTCTGAGAATGTCTTGCATTAAGCGATTGAATGTAGCTGGGGCATTTGTCAATCCAAACGGCATGATAGTGAATTCATAATGCCCATACCGAGTATTGATGGGGCTGTCTTTGGGATATCTTGCTCATTAATCCTGATCTGATAATACCCTGATTTGAGATCTATCTTTGTGAAGATCTGGGCTCCACTTAGCCTGTCCAAAAGCTCTTCAATTCTAGGGATAGGATACTTATTCTTAACTATCAATTGATTTAGACCTCTACAGAGTCTTAGTGTTCCATCTTTCTTTTTCTGAAAGAGAACTGGCGCACCCCAAGGTGAAACACTGGGTCTTACAAACCTTTGTTCCAATAGCTATCTAAGTTGTTCCTTGAGTTTGATGGCTTCAGGAACTGGCATTTTGTATGTGCGCAGGGCTACTGGCTGAGCTCCTGGGGTCAATTCTATCACATGATCTACTTCCCGTATTGGAGGCATCTCTGTTAGCTCTACTGGGAATAAATCACATATTCACTTAACCATTCAGGTTCTTTAGCTTTTAACTTTGACTCTACCGGATTCATTTTGACAAGATAAATGCGATGTTTCTTTCTAAGTCCTTTTAGTAACTTAGAAGCCTTTACTAACTGCAGACTTGGGGATCCTGAAATTCCGGTTCCTTGAACTTTGTTTCCGTGAAGGTCACGGAAGGAAATGGTTCCATTATGACAGTGAATGTCAGCTTGATTTTTGTGGAGCCAATCCATTCCAAGGATCCCATCAAAAACTCCCAAAGGTATAACTCTGAACTGACAGTCAGTTAAATTCCCATCTAGATGGAACTGAATACGATCTGTCTCAAGGTGAGTGAAAAGAATCTTTCCACTTGTCAATTCAACTTGCATAGATTTCCCTGATTTCTGATCTAAGACTAGCTTACGCAAGCATCCAGGGGAAATGAAAGAATGAGTACTGCCTAAATCAATCAAAAGCTTAAAAGGCTTATCTTGATACTCAGCTGGAGTATTGATGACGGAGAATTGACGATTTAGCCCTTGATTTTCAATTGCTACATAAATCTGGCCTCTTTCTTCATCCACTACTTCTGCTATTGTGACTGCTCTGGCTGTTGCAGTCTGAGGTGGAACTCTTTCTCTTTGGTTGCCTTAGTTCTGGGAAGGAGTTCTAAGGCTACTCTGGACAGAGGCAGATGGCTGAGCTAGAGTTCTCCTGGGATTTTCCTGATTCTGGCGCGGGGGACCCTGATTGGGACTGATAAGTAGGAGTTTGTCTTGGAACCCTGGGACCCTGGCTTCCTTGGCCCACAGAAGGAGATGGGCAGTCCTTGAGCTAGTGCCCAAGACCTTGACATCCAAAGAATCTGTTCTCGCTTCGAAGGTCTTCTCTTTGCATTTTGAAGAGAGCCGGAGTTCCGAAGAATGTACTTCAGGGGGAAAGGTCTCCCTTCATTTCTAAAGCTTCCCGTCTCCACATTCTAGTTAGGACCTTAGAGTCTCTTTGGAGACGGAAAGTTGGAAGAACTTCCCGGTGTCTGAAATCTCTTGAAGGATGAGAGAGCTGGCTTTAGCAAAACTTTTACGATGAAGGCTTTGGCAAAGTCCTTCGCCATTCTAACAGCTTCAGCCATGGACACTGGCTTGGCATTTTTACCAATGTGTCCAAGGGTTCGTTCATTCCCCGAATGAACCTCGCCATGAGTTGCTCTTCATCTAGAGGTGTGGAATATTTAAGTAGAAGAGCAAAGGCCTTGCGATATTCCTCGATGGTTTTTCTCCCCTGCTTTAGCTCTAAGAATTCATTCATTTTGGTTTCCAAAAATCCAGGGGGACAAAATCTCTTTCTCAAATAGGTTTTTAGGTCAGTCCAGGACTGAGTATTTCTGTCCAAACGGTTGGTGTCACAGTGGTTCCTCCATGCTACCCGGGCTGTTTCCACTATTTTCAGCATGGCAAGAGCCATTTTGCTCCGCTCATTATAACCTCTGACATCAAAATATTCTTCCATGGCTTCCACCCATTTCTCCACAGCAAGATCCTCTAGGACTTACAGCTCTGGGAGTGCCTCGCACCCGCCGTTACAATCAAGAAGGTAGTGTTGAAACTTCTGTAGCCCCACATAAGCAAGAAGAAGTGTAAAAATTTAGGCACAACTTGGACCAAGAAAAGGAGTGCCAAGAGTGAGAAGCCGGGCAAAGTCCAGGTCCAAAAAGCCCAAGAAGGGTGGAGTAGCAAAACCAAGAAGAACAACCACAACAAAACCCCTGGAAAAGATTCAAGGGAGCCATGGTGTCACTAGCCAAAAAATTCTCAGTGTTCTCAAGAGAAAAAGGGGGAAGATGTAGATCTGCATGTGAGGAGGTTTGAGCAATACTAGAAAGTGGCTAGACCTCGGGACGTGGAAGAGCCAGAGCTGAGTGAAATTCGCAGAGATGCTTTCATGAATAGGGGGAGGTAGTGATGCATACATCTTCATATCCTCCTCATATTTGGTTTCCATCTCTGTGGGCTACCATTTCCAAACCTATGAGGAGGTCATGAGACTGCTTTTCTGGGAAGATTCCACAAAATAAAGTCCGCAACTCAACTCTGTGATCAAATGAGAGAGCTCCGACAAGAGGATATGGATGTGGAAGCTTATGTAACAAAGTTGCTAAGCTTGAGGCAGAGAGTGGTGGAACAAACTCGACCCTCTATGCAAATTGTTCCTGATTGGTTTATCCAAGGGCTTGTCCAAGAGCTTAAGCCAAATATCCACGTAGCAGCCCAACACAAAACAAGAAGAAACTGAAGAGGAGTTCGAGGAACTGGTGGAGCTAGCCAAAATGGCTGAAAAAAGAATCCGAAGAAAGGAGACAAAAGAAGAAGCCCAAGAAGAGTGTCACCACTGAAGAGGACGATTCAAGTAACTCCTCTCAGGACTCTCCAGTGTGGCAGTGAAAAAGAAGAAAGACAAAAAGAAGAAAACCGAGAAGGCAGAAACAAGTTAAAGCAGCTGATGCAGGGCTTAGATTTCTGCAAGAATGCATTATGTTCCCAATGCAAGCTGGAAGGTCACCTCAAGGAGGAATGCACTGTGCCACCAACTTGCACCATTTGTAATATGTACAACCATAGTACTTGGAACTGCAGGTACAACATGAAAAATAGAGCTCCCATGGTGAACAACATGGGAGGAGTGGAAAGAAGACCCCCAAGAATGGGAAGGTATGGAAACAAAGGTCATAGAAATTATCTAGGAAGGAGAAACCAAGGACAAGCCATTGGTTCTACAACCTTTATGTGCAATTATTGTCAACGGCCTAGACACACCAAAGAAGAATGTGCCATGAAGAAAAAGCATGATGAAGAAAGACAAGCAGAATTGATGCAACTCAAAGAAAATCCGGCAACAAGCGCCAACATAATACAGGTAGATGATATACAGAAGGAGGTGCATGACATCTTGGCAATCAAAAGGGCAAAAGCTAATGAATCTGGTGTAGTAATATCCCCGCTTCATAACCAAAACTCACCCCAAGCGTGCAAGAAGGCAGCTGTGAATTGGGATTAGCCAAAAAATGTGAGAATTCAAACTACTAAGGAAATTGAGAAAAGGCAAGGAAAGCAAAAGGAGGATGGCTCACGTGAAATCATTATGGATTTCTCAAAAACAAGTGGAAGCAAGCATGCAAAGCACTTCAATAAGAAATGCCAGGAAGAAATCCAGAAGAATGCTAACTGGTTACAAACCAATGTGATATCAATGCTGCTTGGATAGACAAGTTCAGCTGAGACAAGTGCTAGATTTATGTCCAAGATTCAAGGCCAAAATCCTCATGACAGCAGGCGTTGAAGGATTGAGCAAGGAATTGAAGAACTCAATAGAAGAAGAAACTCATAAATATGCAAGACGAAGAACTGCCAGTATCTAGAGATGATGAAGTGGCCAAAGTCATAATTCCAATTGAACAATGTACTCATCAATGATGCAGTGCTAGATGGAGGATCCAAAGTGAATGTCATCACCAAGGAAACTGCATTGGCATTAGGTCTCAAGTGGGAGCCCATTCAGTTCAACATAAGAATGGCAAATAACAGGGTAGTAGTACCTAAAGGAATCATCAAGAATGTCCCAATGAAAATCAAACAAGTTGACTTCAAGGTCAACGTGGTGGTTATTACCATAGAAAACCACGCTGGGTCTTACCAAGTGTTATTGGGAAGGCCCTAGTTGATACATGGCAAGGTGAAGTAGGACTTGAGCAAGCATAGAATCACCATCAGAAAAGGAAAGCGGAAAGTGTGGGTTGATCTCTCTGATGCAAGGGGATCCGTGAAGCCTGCTCAAAGACCAGTCCTCCATGCAGAAACATTTAACATGTCAGAAGGCTTTGATGTGACGAATGAAGAGAATAGAATACTCCATAAACACCCGGACCTGGTGCCCTTGTACATGTTGTATGTTGATGAGATAAGAAGGCATTATGTAGAAGCAAAGGGTGAAAATAAGGAGGCACTAGGTAATCAAATAAAGAAAGAAGTAGATTCTAAAAAGAAAGAGGGCTCAAAATTAAGAAAAACCTTGCAGGAAAAAGCCTTAGAAGAAATCAAATGGGCTTGAAATCTGGAACAATAAGAAGAGATCTAAGAGATCCGGAACTGGACGCAAAAGCAAAAGGAGAACCAGGAAAACAATGTCGCAAAAGTAAGCCTGAAAAAACTACATGAGGTAAATCTAGGGGCTGGAAAAGAAGAAAAGCATGTAAAGATCAGCCTCAAACTAGAAGATGAATTCAAACAAGAGTTGGTATCCTTGCTACATGAATACCAAGATGTCTTCACTTGGTCATATGAAGACATGGAGGGCATTGACCCTAAATTCTTCCAACACAGCATCAACTTGAAAGAGGGAGCTATTCCTGTTAGACAAAAAGATACGGAATGAACCCAAACTATGAAAAACAAGTCAAAGAAGAAATTGATAGATTACTAGAGTAGGTTTCATAGTGCCAATGTAAAAAGCTACCTAGATATCCCTGATCGTGGTAGTCCCCGAAAAGAATATAAAAATCATAATTTCTGTGGACTACTGCAAGTTGAATGCTGCAACTAAGCCAGATCCCTTTCCACTTCCATTCATAGACTCCTTGCTAGATGAGGTAGCCAGAAAGGAGATGTACTTCTTTTTAGATAGCTTCAGCAGGCGAATACAACCAAGTGAAGATGTACTCCTTTTTAGATGGCTTCAGTGGTAGATACAACCAGGTAAAGATGGCTCCGGAAGACAGAGAGAAGACCGCATTCATCACCGAAAAGGGGTGTCTTTGTGGCAATTGTTATGATGTTTGGCTTGAAAAATGCACCTGCCACCTTCCAGAGAATGGTGCAAGATATTTTCTATGACTATCTGATAGACTTCATGTCGTGTCTGGCAAAATAAGGCAAAGCACATCTATCATTTAAGGCTATGTTTGCAAAGGTGCACAGATACAAGGTTGAAGTTGAATATAGCCAAGTGTACATTTGCACAGTGAAATTTGGAACATTGTTAGGACATTGTGTCAACCCAAGGTTTGGCTATAGATCCATCTAAGGTAGAGGCCATATCCAAAATGTCTGCTCCCCATAACATTAAGCAACTTCAAAGATTCCTTTGCAAGGTGAAGTGGCATGCGAGATTTTTGAAGTATCTAGCACATGTAGCTTACTGATTATATACACTTGCCAATAAAGATGCAAAGTATGAATGAAGTCTAAAAAGTTAGAAGGCATTCCATTGGCTAAAAAGCATGGTGTCATCCGCACCAATGATGATCAACCCAGAATGGAATTTAATGCTCCATATTTATGTAGATGCTTTAGACAAAGCAGTAGGCATCGCACTTATAGGAAAAACAAAAAGGTTATATGCAACCCATCCATTATGCCAACAAAGCCCTCATCACACAAGGGTGGAAAGAAACTACAATACAATAGAATGAGAAGCCCTTTTAATGATTTATGATGTGAACAAATTCTGGCACTTTCTCTTGGGAAACAAATTTGTTTTCCATGTGGACCATCAAGCACTAATTTATCTGGTGAACAAAGCTTTTTTGGTGGGAAAAATGGCAAGATGGATGCTCCTAGTTCAAGAATTTGAGTTCACCATCTAGCCGGAAAAGAAAATGCAGTGGCAAATTTTTTGTCTAAACTAGATTTTGGAGAACTTGACTTGGGGGGTGTACAATATCAACTTCCAAACATCAACTTATTCATAGTAGCAGTAGTTGAAGTGGAAGAAAATTGGTATTATGACATGATGCAGTTTCTAGAAGATGGGACTTTTCTGGAAGGATACACCGCTGATAGGAAAAATAGATTGCCTTAAGAAGTAGAAATTTCACCATGATTATTGGGCAGCCCTACAAAAGAGGTAAAGATTAGATCTTACGTAGATGTGTCGCAAATCATGAGTAACAAGCCGTGTTAAGAGAAGCACACTGTGGAATCACCGGAGGACACATGGGCGGAGAAATAATAGCCCAAATTTTTTTTGCAAGCAGGCCTGTGGTGGCCATCTGTCACAAGGAATGCCAATAGTAAAGCAAAGTGTAAGATTCCTCCCCAACCTCTCAAGATGTCCAGCATCTTCCCCTATAATCAATTCCCTCTTCAAACAAGAGTTGAACCCTCAAACCATCAAGCCAAAGGAAAGCTCCAAGAAATTATGTAAGTAGAGATTCTTGTAATTTTCTTTATTAACTTAATGTTTATGATCGTTTGAAGTGATAAATGGATGCTATGCCTTGATCGAAAGGTTTTTCCCCTCTCTCTTCTTAGAATCAACCCTTCTTTATTCTAGTCAAGTGATAATTGTTGGAATTAAACTTTTTATAATTTTTTTCTCTTTCATAAGTGAATTTTGATTAGTATAGATTACTTTAAATCAATTAGAGTTAATTTTTAAGACAAATTAAGTAGGAAAATTTAAAAAATGGTCAGCCATACAAAGGAGGTTATGGCAAAAATTTTTGGAAATAAGTATTATCTTTTATTATGCTAAAAGAGTATTCCCTATCATTTATCTACTCTAAAAGTGTCATTTTCATGCATAGAAGATGCATATTGTTTATTATCAATTAGAGTTAATTTTTAAGACAAAATTAAGTAAAAAAATTTAAAAAATGGTCAGCCATACAAAGGAGGTTATGGAAAAAATTTTGGAAATAAGAATTATCTTTTATTATGCTAAAAGTGTAATTCCTATCAATTCTATACTCTAAAAGTGTCATTTTCATGCATAGAAGATGCATATTGATTATTATTATTTTTTATGCATAAAAGAATAATCTTTTTATTATGAAAGTGTTACTTTCATCAAAATAGATTTTTATGCATAAAGGAATAATTTTCTTTTTATTATGAAAGTGTTACTTTCATCAAAATAGATTTTTATGCATAAAGGAATAATTTTCTTTTTATTATGAAAGTGTTACTTTCATCAAAATGGATTTTTGTGCATAAAAGAATTTTTTCTTATTATAAAAGTGTTACTTTTATCATAATTGATTTTCATGCATAAAAGTATGCATAAAAGATTATTTATCATAATTGGTTTTTATTTATAAAATTATGCATAAAAGAATATTTTTTTATTATAAAAGTGTTACTTTTATCATAATTAATTTTTATGCATAAAAGATTATTTTTTATAAAAGTGTTACTTTTATCATAATTGATTTTTATGCATAAAAGATTATTTTTTTATAAAAGTGTTACTTTTATCATAATTGATTTTCATGCATAAAAGTATGCATAAAAGATTATTTTTTTATTATAAAAGTGTTACTTTTATCATAATTGATTTTCATGCATAAAAGTATGCATAAAAGATTTTTTTTTATTATAAAAGTGTTACTTTTATCATAATTGATTTTCATGCATAAAAGATTTTTTTAATATTATTATAAAAGTTTTAATTTTATCATAATTGATTTTTATGCATAAAAGTATGCATAAAAGAATAATTTTTTTAATATTAAAAGTGTGATTTTCATCATAAATGATTTATATGCATAAACATATGCATAGAAGATATTTTTTTATATCAAAAGTGTGAATTTCATTATAAATGATTTTTATGCATAAAAGAAATTCTTTTATATTAAAAGAGTGATTTTCATCATAAATGATTTATATGCATAAACATATGCATAAAAGAAACTCTTTCATGATAAAAGAACGATTTTTAACATAAATGATTTTTATGATGATAAAAGTGTGACTTTCATCAGAAATAGATTTTATGCATAAATAGATGTGTATAGAATCTTTATAAAATAAGGGTTCTCCTTAATCCTCTGTTTAATTTCCACAAAAATTGGAAATATGAATAAGTAAATAATCTGTGAGAAAAAATGCTACCGTTCATATTCACTAAGATGGTAATGAGAAAGTTCAATTAAACTATCGAAGTCGGAGATCGAGATAAATGATTATTTTATTCCTCATAAGAAGTTCATGTTTTAGAAATCTGTAAGTAAATATTCGTCGAACAAAATTTAGAAAATGAGAAATTGAAATAGTATCTTTCGAGAAAGATAGCTTAGGAGGAACCTTTCCAGACCCAAACTCTGATTCAGACTATTGACCAAGATCTAATTCCTTTGTCAATTTCAATCAATGAGACGATGTGCCCAGTTCAAGAAAAATGTACTCAAATCCCCCACCGAATTTGAAACTAAGTTAAGACTTTTGATTTTGATCTGAGGATCAAGTTAACAGAATTCGAGGAATTCTGTTTGGAATTCAGACTTGGATCTAGAAGTATTGGGATATGGATTTAAGATTATTCATGGTTTTCAAACAAAATCTAAACTCAAAACTTGACCAGCCTCGGTATGGTTAAAATGGTGAGCTTCCGGTAGTACAACGACGAAGCGGTCCCTGAGTGAAGTGCTAGGACACCTAAGGAGGATCCTGGAGGGTTCTGACTAGGAGATGCGTGGGCTCGCGGTGTCGAGGATTTCCATGCGTATGTCAAGGAAGATATTATATGATGGACCTATGTTTATTGTAATCTATCACTGGATCTCATTGTTGACTCGCTGGTCTCAATGGAGAGTCCAGAGTGATACTGTTTTGTGAGAAACAAAGACTCAATGGAAATTTTGAAGTATGACATGTGTAACCCGTAATTGTTTTATAGATTAAAGTTTTAAAGAGGAGTGTGTGCGTATATGTTTTCTAAAGCTAAAGTTAAGAATGGCATTTCAATTATGGGTGGGTGAGTACTTGTTTGGATCTACCGATTCTAGTGGCAGGGTGGTGGCTAACCCATGGGCCAGATGGGCTGGAATCAGTGGAGTTTTAATAATCAAACTGAAAAATCTTAGGATTACGCTAGGATTCGAGTAGCTAGTCAATTCCCTGATAAATTTCTCAAATGAGTGAATCAACGGCTGTGCCTGATCTTGATCAGGAAAAAAGCGTTGAATTTACTAAAATGATCAAATTATATCAGTGATAGTTTCCTTCTATCTAGTTTATTCAGTTGAAGGATAGCTTAGAATTGATCACGTTAGAAAAATTTGTTAAGAAAATTCAAAAAGGTGGAATCGTCCCTGCTTTTCGGGCATAGGAAATTTTCTCGGTTTCGGTTTTCGGAGTGACCACCAGCCTAGTCTCGTGCCCGGACATTCGTGGGCGAGGCCCCGAGTGAGAAACCCTACCCCGCGTATGAGGGGGCTGCTTTCGCTCTCAGCTACCAAGAGTCCGGCGCGCGGAGGGGGCAAAGGGATCTTAGAGTTGGTATCACAGCAAAGTTGAAAGCTAATAAGGATAAACAAATTCTTATCAAAAATTGATGATAAAAACTCAAAAAAAGCATTTTCATAATGTATTTTCATTCCGTAAGCTTCTTTATTAAAGAATTTTTAATCAAAGAAATTATTTTTACAGATGGAAATTTCGTATTTATCTAGTATTCCCAACCTCACCTAGTCTCAAGATATGACTGTGTTCGCCTTCGAGCATCTCATTTCTTCCGCTTCAACTCGAACAAGCCAACCAAGACTCGCACGCCATTTCGAGGATTTATATTTTCCTAACCCAGTGGAGAGACTACAACTAAGTGGTTTGCAGGGCAGTATGTCCACGCCTCTTGCGACCACCGTGCAATGCTGTGCCAGAACCTCTCATTGGCTATGATTCTGTTAAAGCTGAAAATGGTGCGTGGCATCATTCTATATCATTCGACGCCTCGGAATTTCAGACTTTCATGCCAAGTCTACACACTCCTTACTTGTTTTATTCCTAAGGAGAAAATAATAGCTCCCTTGTCAGTAAGTGAACGTTTGTATCAAGGCATGCCTATGGCCCAGTATCGTCGTCTTATGCAACTCCCGAGGAGATTTTGAATTTTGGAGCCGAGCTGCTCTATGTACATATATTGCAACTTATATATAAATAAATAAATGTTTTCTGGAGAAAAATTTCCTGTTGTATAAGTGATTATTTATGGACGATCTGATAAAGAAAAATCTGTTATCGGACATATGTCATAGATCTCCAATAAGATCATTGTCTTGTTTAAGAAATTGTTTTCCGAACCTCTTAAGTCTTAGGATCTCATGACGATATTAATATAAAAATTTAATAATATATAATTCTTGGCAGAATCATGAGACGAGGAGACCGTGGCCGCCGTCAGCTAGACCCTCTCTCTGAAGATGATGAGCTTGACCTAATGTTCGTAAGGCTCTTCATAGGACTCAGCTGCCAGGACCCTTCAAAGATGGTAAAAGTGGAATTCTTCACATATTTGAAATAATGGATATTTTTATTAAAGAAAAGAGGAATTTTAGATAAATTTCTTTTATGATAAAAGAGGAATTCCCATGACATTTGGAATTCAATCAATTAAATGCAAAAAGAGGAATTGCCATGATATTTGAGATCCAAGAAATTAAATGGAGAAAGAGAAATTTTTAGCATAATTCAAATTATGAGTATTTATCAAAAGTGAAATTTTGAGCATTATTAATTTTATTGGAAAATATGGGTAGAATTGATTTTTGTAAATCCCATGAATCTTTTACTCAAAAGAAGAATATTGAATATATTTCACTTGAGAAATTTGAAGAAGGGACATTACTTTCCACCATTCTTAGATCCAAGAACATGCATGAAGAATGCCTGAAGCTGGCTTAGTGGTGTGGTGCAAAGCTCTCCGTACTATCTTCTCCGAAAAGTTCCTTCCATGCGGTGGTTTCTCCTCAGACTTGTTCTAAGCGATCCTACACTTTCCTTTGGCTAGATGGTGCAGAATGCTACTCCACGGATGTTTTCCCTAACAATATGCTTGTTTTTTCCCCAATAGGATTGCCAAGTGTTTCTCATTGATTTTCCTCTCTCACCAAAATGGCAAGATAGCAATCTGTGTGGTGACAAAACCATCAGGCAATGCGTGGGAGACATATAGTCACCCACCAGAGTTTTCAGGTATGAACACCAATTCTCATATGGTCATGGGGACACAGAAAACCACTTCATGATCAAATCTTCACTCTCACTCTCTCAGTTCTCACTTTGCATCTATGCACTATCTCACTCACTCTCTCATACCAAAGACACTTCTCACTCTGTATCTATCCACTAACTATCTCACTCACTCTCTCATACAAAGACAACATATTTAGTAGAATAGAGATACTGCAGACTCAATCCATTTTGCCATCATATTCATGTCTTTGGTGGCCCATGGCACTGGGGATGCTAAGTACACTGGGTACATTTGATCTCCTTCCATAACGTAGTGACTTAGAATTTGTGAAGGCGAGCTTGTCGGCTCTAGGATTTCAAAGGTAGGAATTTCTAGAATTTCAACCTCATCCCCTTCTTTCAAAGATTTTTGTCAGGGTTAGCTAACAAACTATTGTGATTCTTGGCAATGGGGGTTGCGGTGGGAGAATTGGGGTTGGTAAGGGCATTTCAAGTATCCTGATGATTCCTCTTTGGGCCACTTCTTGGCTTGGTTGAGGTGCACTATGATGAGCAAGTGCTGGCAAAGCCAGCAGTTGCCTCAAGTTGGCTGGCAAGGCCTGAGGTAGAGCACGGGCTAGAGCAGTTCCACTGGTGCTAGGGGCGTGATGCCCGCAGCCACCCCCCTCCCTATTTCCATGGCTAATCTTAACATTTATGGGGTTAGCCCTCCCATGGATGGAGTGGGTGTAGGTTGAGGAAGAGTTGAAGGAGGAGCGGGACCACAAGGCTAATATACCATTGGAGGCCCTTGCCTTATAGGTGGGTTAGATTGTGCCCCTTGTGGTCCCATGTGGTACCCATGGTAAACTCCATGTGGTGGGTACTACTCATATACAAGCGGACTGGGTTGATGTGAAGGGCCTAGGTAGACCCTTTCTCTTTGGTACGACATTTCTTATCCTTGAGAAGATGGACATGACCTTGGGATTCGTACAAGTCTTTGGGCCCTAAAAGAATCAGCCCCACCACTAAAATAGCCACGGCTCTCTAGACTGGTGGTTCAGTTTGGGTCTATTGGCTTTCACCCTACCCTACTCTCTCTCTCTCTAGGATCTAGAGATGGCGTGGGATTGCTTGCTTGTGGATGGTCCATACCTCTCACCCTAGGTGTTGCGTTTATTATGACTTTGACTTTGTGTTTCCCAAGATAAAATTATAAAGCCTCAAAGTAAGGATTCTCTATGAATATGTGGGAGAGCTAGGAGCTTGCTCTTGGACAAATGGTGTGTCCATACACTGAGGTTCAAGATCTCTTGTCTCAAGGTCAAGAGTTCCTCGTCCCTTACTAGGGTGGTCTTCGCTTTTGCTGGTGCTGTCAAAGAGAAGCACTGTTTGACTCCACGCGATATTGACCAATGGGTGTCTGGCCTTATAAACAAGGGAGCTTCTAGAAAGTTTACTTCGTAAAAAAAGAGGGCTATTTCGCACCAATTTACCAAAGCATAGGTGCATGGAAATGTGAAACTATTGTGCAGATTTTGAACCCCCCTGTGAAAAGTCTCCCCTTTTTTGGGTAATGGTACGGGCGTACGCTTTCAAAAGCTGAAGGGAACATGCGTACACTTCTCAGAGGGCAGATGACACGGACGTTTCCTTCCTGAAGATCACGGGGATGGCTTTGGAAAGGAATGGGCATGCGCTTTAGAATGGAGAAGGTACGGGCGTGGCATTTGTTGGAATGGGTGTACTAAGATGGGGCCAAGAATGGAACGAGCATGGAAAGATTGCACGGGCATATGCTTCAGGCAAAGTAATTGGTACGAGAATTTGCTTTGGTCTTCACTCAGGACAAGTGGTACAGGCATGGCACAAATCGAATGGTTGTACGCTTTTTGAATCAAGTGCAAAAGAGAATGGCACGGGTGTGGCAAAACTGGCACAACCGTGGAAAACACAATGAGTGCTCTGGAATGGGCATACCCTTTAGGAAGGAATGGCCGTGGAAAATCTAGAACAAAATTGGAACGATCGCGCCACTGTCAGATTTAGAGGTTTTTAAGATTTGTTGGGGGATTTTAGGGAATTTAAGGCTACAGGTCTGACAGCAGCCACCCACTATATTTCCTGACGAATTCAATTGTACCAACTTGATTTAATGCACTTTATGCCCAATTTAATGCAATTATTCAATTTTAATGCAACTACCACATTTAAGGCTAAAGATCTTACTAGATTTAGCCAATTGAGAAGGGAATGGGTGTGGCATATGTGCCACGGCCGTGACCTGTAAAGCAAATGGTCATTCGCTTCTTAGAACACCCAATAGAATGTAATTTTCTCTTGCTTTTCCCTCAGATTCCTACTAATTCAGGTATCTTCCCAGCAATTTGTTGCATTTTTTATTCGATAGAGAGCTAGAGCTAGTCTCAAGCTATCTATTAGTGCCTACAATGCATAATGAAAACTAATTAATTAAGATTAATTTATGGATTAAACTAAAGTGTAAACTTGATAAAAAAGAAACAAAAAGGCAAAGAGATTCATGAATGTCAAGGGCAATGCTGAGCAACACTTACTTTCTTTTCCCATGCTCGGTGAAGATCTCAATGCTTCGATGCTCCATGTAATCACCATCAAAAACAAAAACAAACACAAAGTCAAGCAACCAACTAGTGGATTTGCACTCCAACCGGGCTAAACAAGGACACTAGCAAATGAACAAAGTGGAGGACCCTAAGCTAAATGCATTCCCCGGCAAAGGCAGCAAAGATGTTAAGACTAACATACTACCTTGCACACAAAGAGGGAGAGAGAAGAGAAGAGAGACACATGCAAGGGGTCGAGTTTGGAGAGTTGCACTTAGCCAATCCTAATGAGGGTTAACTCCTCGATGTGAAGCCACTAGAGGGGCTCACTCCACCTCTTCTTGTGTCACCCAAGAAGAGATTCAATAGATAGGTAGAGAGCAAGAAAGAGGGAGATATGGAAAGCTCAACCTTCACTTCATGCCACATGCATGCAAAAGGGTCTTGGTAGAGCAAAGAGAGGGGAGAGAAGGAGAGAGATTAAGCATCACAATCCCTACAAGAATACACCAACAATCAAGCATGCAAGCAAGTAAAAATAAGCTAGCATCCATCCACAAGCTTAAATGAGAGAGAGAGAGAGAGAGAGAGAGAGAGAGAGAGAGAGAGAAGAGGAAAAGCTCACATCAGACTAATGGGATTTTCCTTTTTTATATTTCATAAATGTCTTATATACAAGAGCTCATAGTTACAATGGCTGGCCTACCCATTTACAATTGGGGGACCCAAAACTAGTCTTCCTAGTCTTTCTAGCCCTATGTACAAATATTCCTCATGATCGCCATTACACAAACCATAAGCTTGGTCATCCCATGTCTCTTTTACATTAAGCACTTTGCACGGTTATAAAATATGGATTACAATAAGTGTAGCCATGCTAAAGGTAATGTTAACTAAAGTAGTTACATGACCGGCATTATACAAACTGTAAGCTCGGTCATCCCATGTCTCTTTTACATTAGGTGCTTGCGCGGTTACAAAAGATGGATTACAAAATAAGTATAGCCACGCTAAAGGTAATCTTAACCAGAGTGGTTAACAATGAGAAGGGATAAGGTTTTTGTACACACCTCAAAACAAATAATCAATTAACCCGTATTTACTACATTCGCCTTAGCTCTAATTGAAGAATTGATTATTTTAGCTAACATATATAGTTATGTGTTTACACCTAGCTTAATCTAAGCTAGGGTTAGGCTAAGTTGAATTAATCCAACCTTAGGATACATAAAATAATATAGGGAGAGAAGATCCTAACACACATAAATCAATAATAATTTTAGGGCTCAAAAGGGTTTTATTTTTCAAAGGACACGTAAATCAATAATAATTTTAGGGCTCAAAACGGTTTTATTTTTCAAAGGACATGTAAATCAATAATAATTTTAGGGCTAGAAAGGGATTTATTTTTCAAAGGAAATTAGACTTTAAAGTGACTTGAAAATGGTTGATTGGTAAATCAGATTAATAGTCATGCAAGAATTTAGAGAGAGAAAGCCATTATTTAGCTCATTAATTAAGGGCACAGATGCACAAAATATTATTCGAGATGATATACAAATACTGACCTTAATTCTGGGAAGGAAATGAAGAATAAAAGACCCATGTGAAATTAGTTTGTTTGTAGTAAACTTGTTTAATTTCACTGTTTATCTCACCTCATGTGTTCATCCTCTTCATATTTCTATTTTAAGTACATAATGGTCACTATATAGGGTCATGTGACATCATTATTAGAGGTAGATCTCATTGGGAGAAACATCTTTTTTTTTTAAATTTGAGTGAAGAATCTTGAGCTATTTCATTCAGCATAGTGGAAGTTTGAAAGGCCAAATGGAAAAAGGAGGTTTATGATAAGTGGCAAGAGTGAAGTTATGATAAGTGTTATCTAAGGAGTTATAACAAATGGCATTGCCTAATAGAGATAGTGAGGGAGCCACTTCATCAATGACGTGATTAGGAAGCTAACAGAACTGCACATGATAATACACAAGAAGTCAACAGTCTACTACCTCCCCACAAGCCAATGGGCAAGCAGAGTCCACTAATAAGATCCTAAAAGGAATCCTGATCAAGACAATAAATGAGAACAAGAACGACTGGGACACAAAGCTGCACTCAGCATTATGGGCATTTCGAACAGCTTATAATAATGCAATAAAACTTACACCCTTCAGCATGGTGTATGGACTACAGTAGTGCCCATTGCGTTTCTTACACAAAGTCTTAGGATAGCAGTGGCAGAGAAAGGCTCTCTTTGAAAGAATCAGAGGTGCACACGATCGAAAAATTCCTCCTCAAGCTGGATGAGAGGATACTGCACAACGCTTAGATAACAGAAATTGTGCAAAAGAGAAGGAAGCTGCAAAGTGGATAGGAACGTAAAGTTCAAGATCTTTAAGGAAGGAGATGTTGTCATGCTGTTCTTATCAAGCATGGGACCCCACCCAAAAAAATTGAAAATGAGATGGACATGCCCATTCAGAATTGTCAAGAACTTTTAAACTAGAACCTCTGGATGTCAAAAAACTCAGGAAGTTGGTAAATGGGTATAAGTTGAAGCCCTATTATGGAAGGATGCCAGATGAAGGAAAAGGGTGTGTAGCAGGAAATCAGGATCCTGATCCAGAGATATTTTAGGAACCAAAATCTGAGTCTAGCTAGGAGTAGGAGGTAGGACAGGATTTTGGAGAAATAAAAAATGGTAAAGGTAATAGACGGTATGTGTAGATACTGAGGAGCCAGGTGGCAGCAGCATGGTGCAGGCGGGAAAGTCGAGGTCATGCCCCGCCAAGAAAAAGGGTACAACATGGATGCAAAGGGAAAGTTGTCACATCACCATTACCTATCTTGAGCCGGCCCATTAATGACCTTGTAAATAGTGCAATAGGCACTGATGGGTCGAATAGCGAGGAGGATTTGGGGCGATCATGAAAATATGGGGCAGTTATGGGGCTGCCCTTGGGGAAGGTGCAGACAACGGCTAAATGCCTCTCTATCAAAAGCTTAGTGCCCTAATCACCTTTTGAAAATTCTCTATGCACACTTGACTATCTCTTTGCTAAACTCTGCCCTTTTCCCCGCCTTCTGTTGCTTAGCTCCATCATACTTAAAGTAGAAAATATGGCATTGGAATTTGGACCCCTATCCTCCACTATGTACAAGTGGGTGGATAAGCATGCCCAATGGTTGGAGAGGATGGGATTGAAGGATTTTGTTGAGCTACCCTAGGAGAAACTTCAGCAAAATTATAAAGCCACAGAGAAGATGGAGTAGCTTCATAAATCAAACACAATCACACTCTCGTCAGGCGATAAGAGGGTGTTCAATCCCCTCTATGTGGCGGAAGTCTTAAAACTACCGGTGGTGGCTGAAGGGGAAGGCAAGCCATCCAATGAAGAAGAACTGATTAAGGAGTTCGGCCCTTTGGTGGAAGGTAAGGCTAAAGAATTTAAAATTACAAGAACACTAGATGAGGATCGACAAAAGTGTATGTGCCTCTTGGTGGAGATGATCAATCTCACCCACAAGCCATACTGTATGTCAAGAAAAGCCTTCGGATGGTGGCGGCTGATGAAGGGGAAGGCAAGCCAGCCAATGAAGAAGACCTAATTAAAAAGTCTTAAAACTACCGGTGGCAGCTGAAGGGGAAGGCAAGCCAGCCAATGAAGAAGACCTAATTAAGGAGTTTGGCCCTTTGGAAGGTAAGGCTAAAGAATTTAAAATTACAAGAACACTAGATGAGGATCCACAGAAGTGTATGCGCCTCTTGGTGGAGATGATCAATCTCACCCACAAGCCATATTGTATGTCAAGAAAAGCCTTCGGATTGGTCAAGGCAGCTGAGGCGAGAACAAAGGTGGCTTGGGTGGAGGTGCTGTACAACAACCCAAAAGATCAGATCGAGAGGTCAGTCGGTGCAAACACCAAGACAAAGATTGGCCCTTACCTAACAATACGTTTTAAAGCACAACCAAGAACTAGAAAAGAGGAGGAGAGCATAAAGGAGGAGGCAGGTGTGATAGAGAAGACACAGGGGATAAGGAGGATGCAAAGGCAAAACCCTAGTAAACAGGGGAGTTTTGGACAAGCAATGTTTGGAAAGAATAGAGATTTTGAGTTTGGAGAGAAGAAGAAGGGCAAGAAGGGAAAGATATCGGAAGAAAAAAGAAGCAACAGCTCAAGGAGGACTTTGCCGACATCGGCAAGTCCATTCTTACACAAAAGCTAGAGGAACAGCAAGAAAATTCAACCACAGAACACCTACATCTTCTTGAACAAGCATAGTAGGAAGCCTCAAATGTAGAATGCTTGCACCTCGGACAAGCACAACAAGAAATCATTATCATTGAGCCCCTGTGTCTTGAACAAGCACAGGCCGCGCCCCTTGCACCCTGTCCTACAAGTTTTTCAGAGTCCCTTAAAACAAACTAGGTGTAGGGGTTCCTCAATTATCTACAAAGGTGCATGACAGATGGATTAAAAGAGTTAACCAAGCTACAGGTAGTGGTCAAGGAGCAGGAGGGCATCATTTAGACCATGAGAAGCTGCTACATTGTACTGTTGGGTTAAGCCTTCACTCTAGTGATACAATGATTCATCTATGTAATTCTCTATTTTGTAATGTATAAGTCTATTTGATTCCTAGAGTGTTAAGTACTTTTCTGTCTGGGCATGTCATCTAACTAGAATCTAGATCCAGAGTCATTCCTATCTAGATGTGACTCCTATCTGGAAACAGGATCAGGAGCCACGTCAGGAATCCTGTCAGACATAGGAACTAACCTCTTTGCATAACTAACTCCCTTACTGTAGGTAGATTGATGGCACAATGCACTAACGTTAGCTTATCGCATTGCGCATAGTTGTATTAGTCACTACTCACGTCCGCAGAGTCGACTAAGTGGTTCGAAACCAAACAAGTGCTGGGTCTCGACCGACGAACACCAACACTTTGGCAATTTGTTGGGGAATGGTATGCTAGGCAGGGGAGTAGAAAGATAGAGGCCAGTTCTAGGTTAGTCCTACATAGTCAGTCAGTAGTGTAAGCCAGTCGAGAAGTCCAGAAAGAAAGCACACTAATTATTGTGAGGAATGTTCACTAGAGAGTCATAAGAATACAATGGGGAATACATGGAGAATGAAGGGAGCTCAAACAGGGAAATGTGGTACTGTCGTGGATAGGCTGAAGCTATAGAACAAGAAGCACAATTGCATCGTTCAAGAAAGACTAATAGATGGGATTCCATAGGGCAGCTGGAAAGATAGATTTTGAAACCACTGATGAGGAATCAAGAAGAAGATTATTAGGAGCCACCAAAGAAGAGGCAGGAAGCTCAAGAAGGAGAAGAACTAGCAATTATGGGTAGGAAATCCCTCTAGTGCCCTAAATTCAAGGGCAAGAGTGAGGAGGATCCAGACGCCCACATCTTCGCCTTTGAAACCACGTTCCTGTGGCCACTGGAGCTCCATTGTTGCAAAAGACAGAATACTTTGCGACAATGTTGGGCAGCAAAGCCACTAACTGGTATGCCCAATATGCTCTGGAGAACTTTCAGACATTTAAAAAACTAAAGAAGGCTTTCTTGAAAAGATTCAGGAAAGACAAGAGCATAACAGAGGTGTTGGTGGGGCCGACAGAAGACTACGCAACTGAATTTAGAGAAATGCTGATGTGCTTGAACCAGGCGAACCGTCCTACTCCAGCCATGCTAAGCCAGTGTTTCGTGAGAGGACTATGGGAAAAGCTCCAAACAGCAGTAGCCTCATACAATCGAGACCATAAGATTCCTCCCCCAGCCTCTCAGGATGTCCAATATCTTCCCCTGTAGTCAAATCCCTCTTCATAAATATAAAAGATCTTGTTTCTACCAGTTTTGGCCTAGAGAGAGAAAATCTTCTAGAGAGTGATAATTAAATTTTTAAATATTTTTGGATAGAAAAATATCTCATCTTATTAAAATAAGTTCCCCTGAAACAAAAAGATTATCAGAAGGTGCATTAGAAATTAAGTATAATCTGTTCAAGAGGCATTATCCTGGGGGTGAAGTTTTTTCAAAATTTTAAATTAAGGTTCCTATGGACCAATAAGATTCATCCAAATGTAGGGAGGAGATAAATGAAGAAATCAAAGAAAAATCTCCCAAAAATGAGTAAATACTCACATAAGATGAAGAGTTGGCTAAGGACAAGGTTAATAGTTAAAAAAGGGAGATATTTAGAAGTAATGATGCATTTTTGATACCTCTGCATGGGGGAAATCCCCTCATGAAGGAGGCGCCTATTTCACGTGCTTGAATGAGTTTTAAACTCCCAAATAATGAGATATTTTCATCCCTCCTCTCTCCTGTTTCAACTAGATCCAAAAAGTGAGCAAAACTGACCTAAAAATGGTCAAAAATTGACCAAACTGATCTGGAAAATTCTTGAATCAGTTTGCTTGGTTAGAGGCTCACTTTTTCCTATAAATAGAAGCCCTCCCCTTTGTTGAAACTCAATAGTGTTTTTGCACTGTTACCCTACCTCTCCCAAGTGCCGAAAACAATGAATTTTACTCATAATTCATTAGTTTTTGACCTTCCGTCTTCCAAAAGATTGGTGGCTACTCTTGTCTCAAACAAGAGTTGAACCCTCAAACCATCAAGCCAAAGGAAAGCTCTCAAATTATCTATGTAAGTTGGAGATTCTTCTCTTTCCCATTCATTTTATGGTTTTTTTATGATTTTTGTCTTCTCTACATTGCAAATGATGTTATGCCTCATTGCTTCTCTAGTAAATCCAACCATTCTTTATCCTAGGTGAATGATTAATGAATAAAATCAAGTTTTTTATAATGACTCACTTAAATAAGTAGAAAAATGTTACTTTAGAATGATTTAAATACTCTTGATGCATTTCTAATTAATTTTAGAGACTTAAAATTAAAAATGGTCAGCCATACAAAGGAGGTTATGGCAAAATTTTTCGAAAAAAAATTGAAAATAAGTATTATCTTTCATTATTCTAAAAGAGTAATCCTTATGATTTCTATATTCTAAAGTGTCATTTTCATGCATAGAAGATGCATTTTGATTATTTGTATAAAAGAAATTTAGTTTTATTATAAAAGTATTATTTTCATTATTATTGATTTTTATGCATAAAAGTATGCATAAAAGATTATTTCTTTATTATAAAAGTGTTACTTTTATCATATTTGATTTTTATGCATAAAAGTATGCATAAAAGATTATTTTTTATTATAAAAGTGTTACTTTTATCATATTTAATTTTTATGTATAAAAGATTATTATTTTTATTATAAAAGTGCTACTTTTATCATATTTGATTTTTATGCATAAAACTATGCATAAAAGATTATTTTTTTATTATAAAAGTGTTACTTTTATCATATTTGATTTTTATGCATAAAAGATTATTTTTTTATTATAAAAGTGTTACTTTTATCATATTTGACATGCATAAAAGTATGCATAAAAGATTTTTTTTTAATTATAAAAGTGTTAGTTTTATCATATTTGATTTTCATGCATAAAAGTATGCATAAAAGATTATTTTTTTATTATAAAAGTGTTACTTTTATCATATTTGATATTTATGCATAAAAGTATGCATAAAAGATTATTTTTTTATTATAAAAGTGTTACTTTTATCATATTTGATTTTTATGCATAAGAGATTTTTTATAAAAGTGTTACTTTTATCATATTTGATTTTTATGCATAAAAGTATGCAAAAAAATATTTTTTAAATTATAAAAGTATAATTTTTATCATATTTGATTTTTATGCATAAAAGTATGCATAAAAGATTATTTTTATTATTATAAAATTGTTACTTTTATCATATTTGATTTTCATGCATAAAAGTATGCATAAAAGATTATTTTTTTATTATAAAAGTGTTACTTTTATCATATTTGATTTTTATGCATAAAAGTATGCATAAAAGATTATTTTTTTATTATAAAAGTGTTACTTTTATCATATTTGATTTTTATGCATAAAAGTATGCATAAAAGATTATTATTATTATTATAAAAGTGTTACTTTTATCATATTTGATTTCTATGCATAAAAGTATGCATAAAAGATTTTTTTTATTATTATAAAAGTGTTACTTTTATCATATTTGATTTTCATGCATAAAAGTATGCTTAAAATATTATTATTTTTATTATGAAAGTGTGATTTTCATCATAAATGATTTTATGCATAAATTAGATGCATAAAAGAAATTCTTTTATATTAAAAGAGTGATTTTCATCATAAATGATTGTATGCATAATCATGTGCATAAAAGATATTTTTTATATTAAAAGAGTGATTTTCATCATAAATGATTGTATACATAAACATATGCATAAAAGATATTTTTATGTTAAAAGTGTGATTTTTATCATAAATGATTTTATGCATAAATTAGATGCATAAAAGAAATTATTTTATATTAAAAGAGTGATTTTCATCATAAATGATTGTATGCATAAAAGATATTTTTTATATTAAAAGAGTGATTTTCATCATAAATGATTGTATGCGTAAACATATGCATAAAAGATATTTTTATATTAAAAGTGTGATTTTCATCATAAATGATTTTATGCATAAATTAGATGCATAAAAGAACTTCTTTTATATTAAAAGAGTGATTTTCATCATAAATGATTCTATGCAATAAACATATACATAAAAGATATTTTTATAGTGTGATTTTTATCATAAATGATTTTATGCATAAATTAGATGCATAAAAGAAATTTTTTTATATTTAAAGAGTGATTTTCATCATAAATGATTGTATGCATAATCATATGCATAAAAGATATTTTTTATATTAAAAGAGTGATTTTCATCATAAATGATTGTATGCATAAAAGATATTTTTATATTAAAAGTGTGATTTTCATCATAAATGATTTTATGCATAAAAGAAATTCTTTTATATTAAAAGAGTGATCTTCATCATAAATGATTGTATGCATAATCATATGCATAAAAGATATTTTTTATATTAAAAGAGTGATTTTCATCATAAATGATTGTATGCATAAACATATGCATAAAAGATATTTTTCTATTAAAAGTGTGATTTTCATCATAAATGATTTTATGCATAAATTAGATGCATAAAAGAAATTCTTTTATATTAAAAGAGTGATTTTCATCATAAATGATTGTATGCATAATCATATGCATAAAAGATATTTTTTATATTAAAAGAGTGATTTTCATCATAAATGATTGTATGCATAATCATATGCATAAAAGATATTTTTTATATTAAAAGAGTGATTTTCATCATAAATGATTATATGCATGAACATATGCATAAAAGATATTTTTTATTAAAAGTGTGATTTTCATCATAAATGATTTTATGCATAAATTAGATGCATAAAAGAAGTTCTTTTATATTAAAAGAGTTATTTTCATCATAAATGATTGTATGCATAAACATATGCATAAAAGATATTTTTTTAATATTAAAAGTGGGATTTTCATCATAAATGACTTTATGCATAAATAGGATGCATAAGAAAAATTCTTTTATTCTAAAAGTGTAATTCCTACTAAATTGGATTCATGCATGGAAAGATGCATAAAGAATTTATTTTAACCCAAAAGAGTTATTCTCATCGATTTTGATTTTATGCATAGAAAGATGCATAAAGAAATCTATTTTAGTTCAAAAGAGTTATTTTCATCAATTTTGATTTTATGCATAGGAAGATGCATAAAATATTGATTTTTATTTTGAAAGTGTTAGTCTCCTTAAAATGGAATTTATGCATAAATAGATGCATAAAGAAATCTTATATCAAAAATAAGAATTATCTTGTATTCTATAAATAGATATGAGGATGTGAAACGAATCAAATAGATGAAAATGAACGAGGAATAGATGGAGATATATAAAAGTGAAAGAATGGATGTAGTTATATGTATATGAAAGAATGGATGTAGTTATATGTATGTGAAAGAAATGATGTAGATGTGGAATGTGGATGTGGATGTATGAATGTGGAATGTGGATATGGATGTATGAATGAAGATGTGAAAATGGATGTATAAATGTGATTGTGGATGTGGATGTATGAATGTGAATGTGGATGTGGATGTGTGAATGTGGAATGTGGATATGGATGTATGAATGTGGAATGTGGATATGGATATATGGGTGTGAATGTGAATGTGAATGTGGATGTATGGATGTAGATGTGAATGTGGATGTATGAATGTGGATGTGTAGGTGAAATAATGAATACAAATATGAATGTAAATGGATACGAAGTCGATATGAGCGAATGGATGAGATGAGATGTCATGTGAATCAGAATGTGAATGAATAATATAAGATCTGAACGAATGAGACGTAATGTAAATTAAGAAAGATAGGAATGGATGTTATGTGAAGTGAATGAATCTAATGTGATGGGATGAAAAATGATGTATCTGGTCAAGAATGGATACACTTATGAATCGGATTTGGGTTAAGTAATATGAATTGATGTGGAACAAACTGGAAAGATGTGAATTCATTATAGAAACTATATTTGTAATCTGTTTGTAAATGACTGTTTTATGTCAAGAATGCTGGGAAAGCATTTTGACTATCTTGTGAATGTGGTCGTGGAGACCTACCTGATAAAGTTGCAACAGCTGACGGAGAGTCAACAGAGGACGTCTCCCGTAATAAAGTCGGTCGAGGTCTTGACTAGCCTCGGTACGATTTAAATGGTGAGATTCCGGTACGGTGGATGAGGGACCAAGGAAGCGGCCTATGAGTGAAACGCTTGGTGACCTGCGAAGGATCCTAGAGGGTGCTGACCATACGGTGCTCGGGTTCTGGATCACCGAAGATACCCACACATGCGTCGTGGAAGATATTAGAATAAGGAGTAAGAGTTGTTTTCTGAAACCAAGCATGGATCTGGTTTATTGACCTTGCTGGTCCTCAACGGATGAGTCCATGGCTCTTTTATATGGATCTGTTGGTTGATCTTGCTCATCTTCAACGGAGATTCCATCTTGATTTTTATAAATGATTATATTGCCGGATACTATAGTCTAGGAACTATTGGAAAGGCCCCTGAGTGGACAGGTGGTGAGCGTTCTGGTTGCCAATGATGCCATAGATACTCCAATGAAGGAATGATTGGAAATAAGGACTCTACCAGAGATTTTGAGGATTGTGATCAGTGACACAATGGTTTCATTAAAGGATTGTTTTAAAGATAGCTGATGTTGAGAAAAAGGCAATTTCATATTGGGTGTGTAAGTGGTGTGACTAGTTTATGTTTGCATGAACGGATATCCGGCTAGGGGACTTGGGAACTCTTTTCCCTGGTACCCGGGACAAAACCTAACAAAATTCTAAATTGGATCCCATCACTATAGTGGTTGGGCGGTTGGCTAACCCATGGGACTGGGGGATGGGGTTAGGCTGGACTGATGGATCCGTAAATTGAAACTCAAATTCTATTTAGTTCGATAGATGAAGTAAATCCCGGACAAAAATTGTTCTATGGAAAAGAATCAATGGATGCGCCTCTCAATGAGGAAAAAAGCATTGGTCTCTATGATCCAAGTACAGTCTTTTTTCCCTGATCTGACTATGAGACTTACGGGTTCGGTCAGATGAGCTCAGTTAGTTAAGGCTTTTGACTACGTTAAGGAAAAGTTATCCTGGTGGAATCGCCCGTGCTTTCCGGGCAAGAGAAGTTTTTTTGAGTTCGGTTTGGAAGAATCGAGGAATTAGTCACCTATCCGGATATCCATTGAGCGAGGCCCCGAGTGTGGGACCCTGCCCACGTGCAAGATGTGCTACTTCCGCTGCTAGCACCCCGAATCCATTGCGCAGTGGGGACAGGGATCTTAGAGTTGGTATCAGAGCCATTTGGCTAATGGGAATCAATCGAGAAGCCAAATATGTCAAAAATTTATCAAGAAGCACTAAAAGGTAATTGTGTGATAAAATTCATACAATTTGATATTCAAACTGAAATTAGTAAATTGGTAATTGGATCTTTAGATGGAAGTACCGCAATTGTAGGGAATCCCTGACTTGCTTGAGGCCTAGACATGATGGTATTTACCTTATAGTTCCAAGAACCATGACTACCCGTATATACCGAGGGTATAACTGCAGCTCTTTACTGGCAGTATATACGAGTAAATCTAAGACTTGAAATTATAAGCATTAATGCTATCCAGATGATAAATTCAAATGTGGTTGATATGAGTATCTTCATCCCTTGATTCTGTGGGGAGCCGACCTATTTAGAGAACCCCGAAATCAGTTGAATCAAAAATCGGATTGAATCTTAAATAAAGAGACTTAACAAGAATTTTCGTATTGATAGGAACATGGATCGAGGTTGTCGTGGTAGAAATGTTAACCCCCAACTCGATGAAGAAGAGCTAGACCTGGATGTTCGTAAAACTCTTTATAGTTCGCAGCCTGGACCTTTCAAGGGTGAAGGGGAAAACTTGGGCGAGGCTGTGGAGAAGTGGATCGAATCAATGAAAGAATACTTCGATGCTTTTATAATAAAAAAATAATCTTTTATGCATAAAATCAATAATAATGAAAGTAATACTTTTATAATAAAACTAAATTTCTTTTATATAAATAATCAAAATGCATCTTCTACGCATGAAAATGACACTTTAGAATATAGAAATCATAAGGATTACTCTTTTAGAATAATGAAAGATATAATACTTATTTCCAAATTTTTGAAAAATTTTGCCATAACCTCCTTTGTATAGCTGACCATTTTTCAATTTTAAGTCTCTAAAATTAATTAGAAATGCATCAAGAGTATTTAAATCATTCTAAAGTAACATTTTTCTACTTATTTAAGAGAAACATTATGAAAAACTTGATTTTATTCATTAATCATTCACCTAGGATAAAGCATGGTTGGATTTACTAGAGAAGAGAGGGGAATGCCTTTTTGTAATGAGACATAATATCATTTGCAATTTTAGAGAAGACAAAAGCATAAAAAACCATAAAAACCATAAAATAAATGGAAAAGAGAAGAATTACCAACTTACTAATGAATTTGAGAGCTTTCCTTTGGCTTGATGGTTTGAGGGTTCAACTCTTGTTTGAGACAAGAGTGGCCACCAATCTTCTAGAAGAAGGAAGGTCAAAAACTAATGAATTATGAATATAATTCACTGTTTTTGGCACTTGGGAGAGACAAGGTAACAGTGAAAAACACTATTGAGTTTCAGCAAAGGGGAGGGCTTCTATTTATAGGAAAAAGTGAGCTTCTAACCAAGCCAACTGATTCTAGAATTTTCCAGATCAGTTTGGTTAATTTTTGACCATTTTTAGGTCAGTTTTGCTCACTTTTTGGATCTAGTTGAAATAGGAGAGAGGAGAGATAAAAATATCTCATTATTTGGGAGTTTAAAACTCATTCAAGCATGTGAAATAGGTGCCTCCTTCATGAGGAGAATTTTCCCATGCAGAGGTGTCAAAAATGCATCATTTCACCTAAATATCTCTCTTTTTTAACTATTAACCTTGTCCTTAGTCAACTCTTCAGTCAACTCTTCATCTTATGTGAGTATTTACTCATTTTTGGAAAATTTTTCTTTTATTTCTTCATTTATCTCCTCCCTACATTTGGATGAATCTTATTGGTCCATAGGAACCTTAATTTAAAATTTTGAAAAAATCTTCACCCCCAGGATAATGCCTCTTGAACAGATTATACTTAATTTCTAATGCACCTTCTGAAAATCTTTTTGAGCTTCTGTTTCAGGGGAACTTATTTTAATAAGATGAGATATTTTTCTATCCAAAAATATTTAAAAACTAAATTATCACTCTCTAGAAGATTTTCTCTCTCTAGGCCAAAACTAGTAGAAACAAGATCTTTTATATTTCTGAAGAGGGATTTGGTTACAGGGGAAGATGCTGGACATCTTGAGAGGCTGGGGAGAAATCTTACATTCTCTCCCACTTGAAAAATGCGAGATGTCCTCATCTCGCAAACTGGGGATAATCTCGCAACAAATCGGCTTCATTCTCCCAGGTGGCATCTTCAAAAGGATAGAACTTCCATTTTACTAATAATTCTCTGAGAATTCCGTTCCTGAGAATCTTTTCTCGAACATCAAGAATTTCTTCAGGTTGGAGTTCCATCTACCCTTGGGTTGAAGAGATTAGGATTTCATCATCAAGCACATGATTTGGGCTTGGCACATATTTCTTTAGAAGGCTTACATGAAATACATTATGAACTTTGAGATGAGGAGGTAGAAGAAGCTCGTAGGCTAAGTCACCTACTTTCTTTGTAATCACATATGGCCCACAATATCTGGGGGATAACTTCTTGTACTTCCCAAGAGATAAAGAACTTCTTTTGGGCCGTACTCAAATGAAGACCATATTTGCTTCTTTGAATTCTTTGTCTGTCCTCTTCTTATCTGCATACTGCTTCTATCGATCCTGGGCAGCTTTTATATCTTTACGAATTACCTACATCTGTTGCTCCATGTCGTCAAGCATCTGTCTGGACATCTCGACCCTAATCAATGGGTCGGACCAAGTTAATGGACTTAAGCAATCTTGTCCATACAAAGCTTTAAAGGGACTCATCCCGATACTTCAGTGATAAGAAGCATTGTAGGCGAACTCGACTAGGTGCAGATAGCTTAGCCACTTCTTGGGTTCCCTACCATAGCATGACCAAAGTATATCTTTGATTACTTGGTTTACCCTTTCAGTTTAACCATCGGTCTCAGGGTGATAAGATGTGCTGAGATCCAAGAAAGTTCCCACTGCTTCGAAAAATGCAGTCCAGAACCTTGAAGTAAACTTGGGATCTCAATCACTTACAATTCTCCTGGGTAGGCCATGCAATCTGAAGATTTCTTTGAGGAACACTCTGGCCACATCCACTGCAGTGTAGGTTTCTTTTACTGGGATCAGATGGGCAACTTTGGTTAGTCTGTCTGGTTAGTCTGTCAACTACCACGAAAATGGAGTTGTAACCTGATTGCATTGAAGGTAATCCAGTAATAAAGTCCATACTGATACATTCCCACTTCATCTGGGGGATGTCCAATGGATGTAACTTCCCAGGTATTTTTACTCTTTCAGCTTTGACTTTCTGGCATGTCAGACATTGACGTACATAATTCAGTACATCCTTTTTCAAACCAAGCCAAAAGAAGCTTTTCTTTACAGACATGTAGGTTTTGATGAAACCTGGATGTCCTGCTATAAGGCTGTCATGGGCTTCATTCAGAATTTGATCTTTGGTTCCCTCATCATTGGGGATGCATAGCCTGTGATTATAATACATGATGCCATCATCCAGGCTGTACCCTTGAACTCTGTTCAACTCCTGTGGAGTTTTGCTTTCCTGCATAAGTAGGGTAGCAATAGGGCCAAAGTATCTATCCTGCATGATCTTCTCTCTTGCTTCAATAATCAAAGGATTTGATATTACAGTAATTGCAAGCAAGGAGGCTTTTCTGCTGAGAACATGTGCTACCACATTTTCTTTGCCTGGGAGGTACTTGATTTCAAAATCAAATTCCTGCAGGGTTTGCATCCACCTTCTTTGGTGCATGTTGAGGTCCTTCTGAGTAAAGATCCACTTTAAGCTCTGATGATCTGTCCATCAAAGTGAATCTTTTTCCCAGTAGGTAATGTCTCCACAATTTTAAGGCATAGACCACTGAAAGTAATTCCAGGTCGTGGACAGCATAATTCCTCTCATGCGTTCTGAGCTTTCGGGATTCATAGGCCACTGCATGACCTTCCTGCATGAGTGCACCTCCCAGGGCAAAATCACTTACTACCTCAAAGGGTAGAGAGAAATCTGGCAGCTTCAAAATGGGACTAGTTAGGTCTTCAGCTTATCAAAAGCACTCTGACACCTAGCAGTCCACTGAAATGGGGTATTCTTTTTGAGAAGGTTAGTCAGGGGGGAAGCTATGAGAGGTATAGAAATTCTATACCAACCAGTTAATCCCAAGAATCCTCTGACTTCTTTCACTGTCTTTGGTTCAGGCCAATCTATGACTGCTTGGAATTTTGCAAAATCTGGAGAAATTCCATCTTTGGATACTAGAAAGCCCAAGTATTCAACGTGGTCGGCAGAGAAAGTGCATTTGCTCTTTTTGGCAAAGAGTTGATGCTTCCTTAGAATCTCAAGAACTTTTCAGACATGAGTCTCATGGTCAGCTGCATTCCTTGAGTAAATCAGAATGTCATCAAAGAAACTAGAACAAAATCATCCAAGTATTCTCTGAGGATATCCTGCATTAGGCGATTGAAAGTAGCTAGGGCATTAGTTAATCCGAACGGCATAATAGTAAATTCATAATGCCCATAGCGAGTATTGATGGTTGTTTTTGTTATATCTTGATCATTGATCCTAATCTGGTAATACCTAGATTTGAGATCTATCTTTGTGAAGATCTAGGCTCCATTTAGACTGTCCAAAAGCTCATCAATTCTTGGGATAGGATACTTATTCTTAATTGTCAGCTAGTTTAGACCTCTGTAGTCCACACAGAGTCTAAGCGTTCCATCTTTCTTTTTCTGAAAGAGAACTGGTGCACCCCAAGGTGAAACACTGGGTCTTATAACCTTGTTCTAATAACTGCCTAGGCTGTCCCTTGAGTTCAATGGCTTCAGGAACTGGCATTTTGTATGTGCATAGGGCTACTGGGTGAGCTCCGGTGGGGGTCAATTCAATCACATGATCTACTTCGATTGGAGGCATTTTAGTTAGCTCTGCTGGGAATAGATCATCGAATTCACTTAACCATTCTGGTTCTTTAGCCTTAAGCTTTGAGTCTACTGGGTTCATTTTAACAACATAAATTTGCTGCTTCTTCCTAAGTCCTTTCAGCAACCTAGAAGCTTTTACTAACTGAAGGTCTAGGGATCTGGAAACTCCAGTTCCTTGAACTTTGTTCCCGTGAAGGTCATGGAAGGAAATGGTTCCATTGTGAGAGTGTATAACAGCTTGATTTTTGTGGAGCCAATCCATTCCAAGGATCCCATCAAAAACTCCTAGAGGTAAGACTTTGAACTGACAGTCGGTCACATTACCATCTAGTTTGAACTGGATAAGATCTGTCTCATGTGGTGAGTGAAAAGAGTCTTCCCACTGGCCAATTCCACTTGCATAGGTTTCCCTGATTTTTGTTCTAAGACTAGCTTACGCAAGCATCCAAGGGAAATGAATGAATGAGAACTGCCTGAATCAATCAAAAGTTTAAAAGGCTTACCCTAATACTCTGCTGGAGTATGGATGACGGAGAACTGCTGGTTAGGCCCTTGATTTTCAATGGCAGCATAGATCTGCCCTTTTTCCTCTTCTACTACATCTGAAATTGTGACTGCTCTGGCTGCTGTAGTCTGAGGTGGAACTCTTTCTCTTTGGTTGCCCCAGTTCTGGGAAGGAGTTTTAAGGTTACTCTGGACAGAGGCAGATGGCTCAGCTGGAGTTCTTCAGGGGTTTCCCTGGCTTGGGCGAGACGGTAGACTGGTATGAAGGGGTTGGTCTCTGAATTTCGAGTCCTTGACTTCCCTGTCCCCTTGACATGGCAGGAGAGTCGGGCAGTCTTTTAATTGGTGTCCAAAACCCTAGCATCCAAAACATCGGTTTTTAGTTCTGAGCTCATCCCTATGATTTCTTGAAAGAGGTGGGGCTCCTGAGAAAGTATTTTGGGGGAAGGGTCTTCCTTCACTTCGGAATCTTCCTGCATCCTGATTCTAATTCGGGCCTTGCTACCTCTTTGGGGGTGGAAAGTTTGAAGCACTTCCCTAGGCTTGGAATCTTTTAAAGTTAGAGGGTGTAGGCTTTAGCGGGACCTTTACTACAAAGGCTTTGGCAAAATCCTTTGCCATTCTTACTGCTTCAACCATGGACACTGGCTTGGCATTTTTGACCAGTGTGTCCAAGGGTTCGTTCATTCCCCGAATGAACCTGGCCATGAGTTGCTCTTCATCTAGAGGTGGTGAATATTTGAGTAGAAGAGCAAAGGCCTGGTGATATTCCTCAATGGTTTTGCTCTCCTGCTTTAGCTCTAAGAATTCGTTCATTTTGGTTTCCAAAAACCCAGGGGGACAAAATCTCTTTCTTAGATAGGTTTTTAGGTCGTTCCAAGACTGAGTATTTCTGTCTAGACAGTTGGTGTCACAGTGGTTCCTCCATGCTACCCTGGCTGTTTCCACTATTTTCAGTCGGGAAAGAGCCATTTTGCTCTGCTCATTGTAGCCTGTGACGTCAAAATATTCTTCCATGGCTTCCACCCATTTCTCCACAGCCTCGCCCAGGTTCTCCCCTTCTCCTTTGAAGGGTCCTGTGGCTGAGTCCTATGAAGAGCCTTGCGAACATCAGGGTCAAGCTCATCATCTTCAGAGAGAGGGTCTGGCTGACAGCCACGGTTTCCTCGTCTCATGATTCTGCCAAAAATTTATATATTTCTAAATTTTTATTTTGATATCATCCAAGAGATCCTAAGACTTAAGAGGTTCGGAAAACAATTTCTTAAACAAGATAATGATCTTATTGGAGATCTATGACATATGTCCGATATAAAACAGATTTTTCTTTATCATATCATCCGTAAACAATCACTTATACAACAGGAAATTTTTCTTCGGAAAATATTTTTATATTTATATAAAAGTTACAATATGTACATAGAGCAGCTCGGCTCCAGAATTCAAAATCTCCTCTTCGGGAGATGCATATGACGACGGTACTAGCCATGCCCTGATACAAACGTCCACTTATCTGACAAGGGAGCTATTATCTTCCATTTAGGAATAAAGCAACAAAAGAGTCTGTAGACTTGACATGAAAGTTTGAAATTTTGAGGCGTCGAATGATATAGAATGACACCACGCACCATTTTCAGCTTTAACAGAATCATTGCCAATGCAAGGTTCTACCTTAACATTGCACGTTGGTCACAAGAGGCATGGACATACTGCCCTGCAAACCACTTATGCTGTCGTCTCTCCGCTGGGTCAGGAAAATATAATTCCTCGAAATGGCTTGCGAGTCTTGCTCGGCTTGTTCGAGTTGAAGCGGAAGAGATGAGATGCTCGAAGGCGAACGCAGTCATATCTTGTGTGACTGGGTGAGGTCGGGAATACCGAATAAGTATGGAACTTCTATCTATAATTTCCAATTCAATTTATAAGTTTTTATTTTTTTTGAAGTTTATTCAACATAATATTAACAAGCGAAAAATATTATTTCTCAAAATTTTGAGCAATTTATGCTATTGTTACTACGTAAATTTCAACAGGGCTCTGATACCAACTGTGAGATCCCTCTGCCCCCTCCGTGCACCGGATTCCCGGTAGTAGCTGACAGCGGAAGCAGCCCCCTCATGTGCGGGGCAAGGTTTCTCACTCGGGGCCTTGCCCACGAATGTCCGGGCACGAGACTAGGCTGGTGGTCACTCCGAAAACCGAAACCGAGAAAATTTCCCATGCCCAGAAAGCGGGGACGATTCCACCTTTTTGATTTTTTCTTAACGAGTTTTCTAACGAGATCAAAATCTAAACTATCCTCCACCTGAATAAACCAGATAGAAGGAAACTATCACTGATATAATTGATCATCTGAGTAATTCAACGCTTTTTTCCTAATCAAGATTAGGCATAGCCGTTGATCCACTCAATCGAGAAATTTATCAGGGAATTAACTATCTACTCGAATCCTAGTTTAATCCTAAGATTTTTCAGTTTGATTATTAAAACTCCACTGATTCCAGCGTCCAAACAAGTACTCACCCACCCATAATTGAAATGCCTTTCTTAACTTTAGCTTTAGAAAACAGATATGTACACACTCCTCTTTAAAACTTTAATATATAAAAAATCCATTGACGAACAATTTACTGGTTACACATGTCATACTTCAAAATTTCCATTGAGTCTTTGTTTCTCACAAAACAGTATCACTCTGGACTCTCCGTTTTGAGACCAGCAAGTCAACAACGAGATCCAGTGATGATAGATTACAATAACATTGGTCTGTCATACAATATCTTCCTCGACATACGCATGGGTGTCCTCGGCAGCGCGAGCCCGCGCATCGCCTGGTCAGAACCCTCCAGGATCCTCCTTAGGTGTCCTGGCACTTCACTTAGGGACCGCTTCGTCGGCCCTCGCCCATCGTACTGGAAGCGCACCATTTTAACCATACTGAGGCTGGTCAAGACCTCGGTAGGCTTTGCTGCGTGAGCTATCCCTCAAACACTCCCCGCCAGCTGTTGCAATCGAACTTCCCTTAGATAAACATATATGCCAAATGCTCCCTCCAGCATTCTGGCGTAAGACAGGGTTTCTATGCAAGTTTTTAGTTTTGATTTTTTTTTGAAAACCATGAATAATCTTAAATCCGTATCTCAATACTTCTAGATTCAGATCTGAATTCCAAACAGAATTCCTCGAATTCTATCAACTTGATCCTCAGATCAAAATCAAGTCTTAACTTAGTTTCAGATTCTGTGGGTGTTTTGAGCGCATTTTTCCTGAACTGAGCACATCGTCATTGACGAAGGAATTAGGTCTTGGTCAATAGTCAGAACCAGAGTTTGGGTCTGGAAAGGTTCTTCCTAAACTGTCTTTCTCGAAAGGTACTATTTCAATTTCTCTTTTTCTAAATTTCATTCGAACGAATATTTACCTACAGATTTCTAAAACATGAATTTCTTATGAGGAATAAAACAATCATTTATCTCAATCTCCGACTTTGATAGTTTACTTGAATTTTCTCATTACCATCTTAATGAATATGAAACGGTAGCATTTCTTCTCACAGATTATCTACTTATTCATTTTTTTAATTTTTGTAAAAATTAAACAGAGGATTAAGGAGAACCCTTATTTAATTATAAAGATTCTATATGCATCTAATTATGCATAAAATCCGATTCTGATGAAAGTCACACTTTTATCATCATAAAAAATCATTTATGATGAAAATCACTCTTTTAACATGAAAATTTTCTTTTATGCATATGTTTATGCATACAAATCCTTTAATATGATGAAAATCACTCTTTTAATAAAAAAATATCTTTTATGCACCCATTTACGCGCATAAAAACCATTTATGATGAAAAGCACACTTTTATTATATAAAAAATATCTTTTATGCACCCATTTTATGCATAAAAATCATTTATGATGAAAGTAACACTTTTATAATAAAAAAATAATCTTTTATGCATACTTCTATGCATGAAAATCAAATATGATAAAAGTAACACTTTTATAATAAAAATAATAATCTTTTATGCATACTTTTATGCATAAAAATCAAATATGATAAAAGTAACACTTTTATAATAAAGAATAATCTTTTATGCATACTTCTATGCATGAAAATCAAATATGATAAAAGTAACACTTTTATAATAAAAATAATAATCTTTTATGCATACTTTTATGCATGAAAATCAAATATGATAAAAGTAACACTTTTATAATAAAAATAATAATGTTTTATGCATAAAAAATAAATATGATAAAAGTAACACTTTTATAAAATAAAAAATAATCTCTTATGCATACTTCTATGTATGAAAATCAAATATGATAAAAGTAACACTTTTATAATAAAAGAATAATCTTTTATGCATACTTCTATGCATGAAAATCAAATATGATAAAAGTAACACTTTTATAATTAAAAAAATAATCTTTTATGTATACTTCTATATATAAAATTCAAATATGATAAAAGTAACACTTTATAATAAAAAAATAATCTTTTATGCATAAAAATCAAATATGATAAAAATAACACTTTTATAATTTAAAAAAAATCTTTTATGCATAAAAGTCAATAATAAATTAAAGTAATACTTTTATAATACAACTAAATTTCTTTTATACAAATAATCAAAATGCGTCTTCTATGCATGAAAATGATTCTCATTTCATAGAAAATGGCAAAATTTTATCATTAGAAATTGAAGGTTTATTCATAAATTAAATTTTATGCTAAAAGAGGAATTTTGAGTATTTTCATTTTAGAAATTGTGGAAAAGCTATGGCAAAATTTATATCATTAGAGAATGAATTTATGCATAATAAATTTTATGCTAAAAGTGGAGTTTTGAGCATTATTCATTTACTAAAAAAATAAAGAAGGTTATGCATAAATTTTCTAGATTCATTTAATTTATGAAAATTATGAAAATGATTATGAATATAATTCATTTAGATAAAAAAATGAATTAGTAGGTGTGCATAAGTATTTTATGCTAAAAGAGGGATTTTCATGATATTGTATTTTGGAAAATAGAGAAAAGAATGTGAAATGAGAATTGAGAGGAGTGAGTGTCCTTGTGAGAGGCCTGGTAACCTTAATGTGATAGCTTAAGGAGGAGGCAAGAGAGTGGTGCTAACTACCACTAGCAAATCTTGGAGTCTATAAAGATACGAATGTGGACAATGACAAGTACCCCACAATGAGTTAAGGTGGGTATTATCCTTTGCATTTGAAGAGAGGTTGTGTAACCTATAAACAAATGGTCCATGATGCACCATGAAGGTTGCGACGTTAAGTGGTGTGGTTTGAGACCAATCCATAAAAATGGCAGCTTAGATGAAGGCATGGTGGGGATAAGCTTTGGGTAGCCCTAGTGTGGTGGTAGCTTGTCAAAAAGCTTTTTAAGGCGGTATGAAAAGTATAGGTGATGTAGAAGTTCTTCAATTTAAAAATGGTCTAGCCTCCATTACTCGTACACATACATGAAGTCCTTAGATTTTCTCTATTTAACATTACGCATAAGGTAAGGCTTCTTTATATATTCTAGTATTGTCTTACAAAAGATAAAGTGCTTGTTCTCGCGAGAGTGGGTAATAGGAGAGCATCTTATAGTAAGTTAATTAAACCATTATGGAGTTGTTAACATACCCCCTTCCTAATGGTGACCGCAACATGATGTTGCCCAAGTTAGTGGTGAAGCTATTATCAGCGTGAAAATTGTAGTGATGTGTGTAAACACACTTAGGACCGTCGGGGCATTTTTTCCCTCACTAGGAGATTTTTTCCTCGTGCATATGTACACCATCTTATCTACTCATTTTGGGGTGTGTACTTATCTTTTGTATCTGGCACACATTTGTTTATTCTATTCTAGTGAGTTTGTGTGCTCTCAAGTTTCTCTACCTTGTGTGTGTGCGTTGTTGAAACCCTAATCCTAATTCCAACAATTGGTATCAGAGCTAGCTTCCTTGACACTTGACCTAGTAGTCTACCTCCCTCCTCACGACCCTATTTTTCTGTCTTCGATTGAGATACCCTCTTAGGAGAAGAAGGTGTATACTGCAATGTGTTATATACAAAGTATACAGTGTTTTCGGGGTCTGCAGTGCGATTCGGGCACGTTTTGGGCACCGCAAGGTTTCTGTAGATGTTCTGGGAGAGCCGTCATTTTGGATTGGTTTTGCTCGATTTTGGGTGTTTGGACTGTGTAGCAGCAAAGATTTGGTGTGCAACAGCAGCATCTATAGTGTCTTCAACAACATCGACCATCATACTTTTGCCAGTAACACTCTATTCTCTACTCTGTGTTATTTTTCATGCACTTTATAGGTGATTCAATCAGTTGTTGGCAGCCATCCAGGGTTGCATTCAGTGAATACTGTACTTGCAATGTGTTCAAAGATTTTGCATTTGGTAGAAAGTCATGGCTAGCATTAGTGATGTATTCAACATGTTGTCTGCTCTGCTGAGGACAAACTTGATGGAACTAACTACCCATTGTGGTCCTATATAATGAGGCATGTACTGGTTGCTAAAGGCCTTTGGAATATGGTCAGTGGTAGTGAAACTCGTCCTGTTTCACAACTACCAGTGGTAGTGAAACTCATCCTGTTGCCACTCAGCTCCTTATCCTCAACTAGTCTCATCATGAAAAGATTAGGGGAGGAGAGAGAGCTTGATTTCTTGTAAGTATACACACACTCTCACAATGGCTAAGACACGTACAAAGATGGAAGGTTGAAATCTTCCTCTTCTTGTTGCTCTCAAAAAAGGTCTACAAACGATAAGTGAAAACCAGCATAAGTACTAAAGTACTATGCACAAGTGGTCCATAATATAAACACACTAAGGAGGTGAGATGGCAAGATAAGTATGGCATAATTCGGTTGGACTAGGTAGGCGTAGTCCAGCTATAGAATCACTAGCAAAGATCCATCATGCGCCAGTGGTGTAAAGGTGGAATGGTCACCCAAGCACGTTATGAGTGTCACCTCATATTGAGCTTAATTATATTAAACCTTTTAGCATTGCTAAACTCATGTATAAATTCATAGGTGTGATGGAGATCCTATTACGTGTGAGATCCCACTACCCCCTCCACACACCGGATTCCCGGTAGCTGGCAGCAGCACCGGAAGCAGCTCCCTCATGCGCGGGGCACGGTTTCCCACTCGGGGCCCCGCCCTCGAATGTTTGGGTACGAGACTAAGCTGGTGGTCATTCCAAAAACTGAAACCGGGAAAATTTTCCATGCCCGAAAAACGGGGACGATTCCACCATTTTTATTTTCTTAACGAATTTTTCTAACGAAGTCAAGATACTGAACTAACCTTCATCTGAATAAACTAGATAGAAGGGAAACTATTACAGACTTAACTTGAAGGGATCAACGCTTTTTTCCTAATTGAATCAAGCAGCACAGCCGTTGTCATTACAGAAGTCTTTAGGCTTTTATTTAACTACTCGAGTTCTAAACGTATTCCTATTAATCAATTTTGATATTAAAACTCTATTGATTCCAGCCATCCGGCCCACAGGTTAACCACTGGAATTGGTAGAACCAGACAAGTACTCACCCACCCATAATTGAATGCCTTTCTTAACTTTTGCTTTAGAATACAGATACGCACACACTCCTCTTTAAACTTTAACTTATAAAACAATCCATTGACAAACAATTATTGGTTACAGATGTCATAACTCAAAATTTCCATTCAATCCTTGTTTCTCACAAAAAAAAAACAATATCACTCTGGACTCTCCGTTGAGACCAGCTGGCCAACAGATTATAATAAACATTGGTCCATCATATAATCTATATCTTCCACGACATACACATGGGTGTCCTAAGCACCGCAAGCCCGTGCATTGCCTGGTCACAACCCTCTAGGATCCTCCTTAGGTGTCCTGGCACTTCACTCAGGGAGGACCGCTTCGTCGGCCCTCGCCCATCGTACCGGAAGCACACCATTTTTCACCATACCAAGGCTGGTCGACCTGGGCAGATTTTTGCCGTGTGAGCCGTCCTTTGAACACTCCTCGCTAGCTGTTGCAACCAAACTTCCCTTAGAAAAACACATATACCAAATGCTCCCTCCAGCATTCTAGCGTAAGATAGTCCTTTAAGAAAAACAGGGTTTCTATACAAGTTTTCATTTTTAATTTTCTTTTGAATATAATGAGTATATCTTAAATCCGTATCCCAATACTTCTAGATCGCAGGTCTGAATTCCAACAAAATTTCATGAATTCTGTAACCTTGATCCTCAGATCCGAATCAAAGGGTCTTATCTTGATTTCAAATTCGGTGGGTGATTTGAGTGAATTTTCCTAAACTGGTCATATCGTCTTTTCTTGAAAAATTGACGAAGGAGTTATGTCTTGGTCATAGTCTGATTCAGGGTTTGAGTTTGGAAAGGTTCTCCCTGAACTATGTTTCTCAAAGGGTAATATTTTAATTACTACTTTACTGAATTTCATTCATTGAGTATTTGCTTAACTGAATTCAAAACTAATCACAAATTCCTATGAGGAATAAATTAATCATTTATCTAAAATTTTGACTTCGATAGTTTTTCAAAGTTTTCTCATTACCATCCTAGAGAATATGAAACAGTAGAATTTTCTCTCACATAGTATTTACTTATTCATTTACCAATATTCATGGGATTTAAACATAGGATTAAAGAGAACTCTTATTTTGATATAAAAATTCTGTATGCATCTATTTATGCATAAAATCTAACTTCTATGGAAATAACACTTTTATATAAAAGAAAATCCTTTTATGCATCTATTTATGCATAAAAATCAATTTTGATGAAAGTAACACTTTTATAATAAAAAAAATCTTTTATGCATCTATTTATGCATAAAATCAATTTTGATGAAAGTAACACTTTTATAATTAAAAAAATTCTTTTATGCATAAAAATCAATTGTGATGAAAGTAACACTCTTATAATAAAAAAATTCTTTTATGCATAAAAATCAATTTTGATGAAAGTAACACTTTTATAATAATAAAAAATTCTTTTATGCATCTTTCTATGCATAAAAAATTAATTCTAAAGGAAATAACACTTTCATAATAAAAATATTTCTAATATGCATTTTTCTATGCATAGAATGAAAATAACATTTTTAGAATACACAAACAGTGGGGATTACTCTTTTTGAATAATAAAAGATAAAACTTATTTCACAAAATTTAAGAAAATTTTGCCATAACCTCCTTTGTATGGCTGACCATTTTTCAAACAAAAATTTCTCAAGTTACTTAGAAATTATCCCAAATGGTTTAAAGCATTCTAAACTAATCAAATTTCACTTTTTAAAGAGAAACAATATGAAAAGTTTAATTCTAAGAATTTGATTACATATCTAGAATAAAGAAACGCTGAATTCAAGAATGAAGAGAGGGGGAAAGCCTTTCCAACAAGGCATAACATCATTTTTCATTTTAAAGAAAACAAAAATTAGAAAACCATTAAATGGAATAAAGAAAAAGTAGGATTTCTAGCTTACATGAATTTTTGTGAGCTTTTCTTTGGCTTGATGGTTTGAGGGATCTACTCTTGTTTGCAACAAGAGTGGCCACCAATTCTTTTGAAGAGGAAATGGTCAAAAACTAATGAATTATCAATAAATTCACTGTTTTTGGCTCTGGGGAGGAGGAGTAGAGTAATAGTGCATAAAACACTATTAAGCTTCTATAAAGAGGGAGGCTTCTATTTATAAGAAAAAGTGAGCTAACCAAGAAAACTGATTCTAGAATTTTCCAGATCAGTTTGGTCAGTTTTTGACCATTTTTGGGTCAGTTTAGTTCACTTTTTGGATCCAATTTTGAATTAGGAGAGAGGAGAGATGAAATATTTAATTTTATTGATTTAAAATTCAAAAGTAATGATGGGAAAAAGGTATCACTTCATGAGGGGGAATCCCCACTCTGAGGTATCAAAAATTCATTTTTTTAGTATTTCCTTTGGTCCTTAGTCCACTCTTCATCTTATGTGAGTATTTACTCATTTTTGGGGAGATTTTCTTGATTTCTTCAATTTACCTCCTCCCCTACATTTGGATAATCTTATTGGTCCATAGGAACCTTAATTTAAAACTTTCAGAAAATCTGAACCCTTAGGATAAGGCCTTTTGAATAGATTATAGTTTATTTCTAATGCACCTTCTGAAATTCTTTTTGAACTTCTGTTTCGAGGGAATTTATTTTAATAAAGATGAGATATTTTTCCATCCAAAAATATTTAAAAACTGAATCACCTCTCTCTAGAAGATTTTCTCTAGGCCATCAAAACAGAAAGAAACAAGATCTTTTATATTTCTGAAGAGAGATTTGATTACAAAGGAAGATACTGGACTTCTTGAGAGGTTGGGGAGGAATCTTACATTCTCTCCCACTTGAAAAACAGATTTTCTCTAGGCCATCAAAACAGAAAGAAACAAGATCTTTTATATTTCTGAAGAGAGATTTGATTACAAGGGAAGCTACTGGACTTCTTGAGAGGCTGGGGAGGAATCTTACATTCTCTCCCACTTGAAAAACGCGAGATATCCTCATCTCGCAAACTGGGGGTAATCCCGCAACAATTCGGCTTCTTTGTCCCAAGTGGCATCTTCAAAAGGATAGAACTTCCATTTAACCAATAATTCTCTCATAATTCTATTCCTGATAACCTTCTCTAGAACATCAAGGAATTCTTCAAGTTGGAGTTCCATCTGCCCTTGGGTTGAAGAAGTTAAGATTTCATCATTAAGCACATGATTCATGCTTGGTACATACTTTTTAAGTAGGCTGACATGAAATACATTATGTACTTTGAGATGAGGAGGCAGAAGAAGTTCGTAGGCTGTCACCTACTTTCTTTGTAATCAGATATGGCCCACAATATATGGGGGATAACTTCTTGTACTTCCCAAGAGATAGAGAACTTCTTTTGGGGCGTACTCGAATGAAGACCATATCTACTTCTTTGAATTTATTGTCTGTCCTCTTCTTATCTGCATACTGTTTCTGTCTATCCTGGGCAGCTTTTATATCTTTGTGAATTGACTGCATCTGCTGCTCCATGTCATCAAGCATCTATCTGGACATCTCAACCCTAATCAATGGGTCGGACCAAGTTAATGGAGTTAAGCAATCTTGTCCATACAGAGCTTTGAAAGGGCTCATCCCAATACTTCAGTGATAAGAAGCATTGTAGGCGAACTCGACTAGGTGCAAATAACTTAGCCACTTCTTGGGTTCCCTGCCCACCACAACATGACCAAAGTATATCTTCGATTACTTGGTTTACCCTTTCTGTTTGACCGTCGGTCTTGGGGTGGTAAGCTATGCTGAGATTCAAGAAAGTTCCTACTGCTTCGAAAAATGCAGTCCAGAATCTTGACGTAAATTTGGGGTCTCGATCACTTACTATTCTTCTGGGTAGGCCATGCAATCTAAAGATTTCCTTGAGGAACACTCTGGCCACATCCACTGCAGTGTAGGTTTCTTTTATTGGAATCAGATGGGCAACTTTGGTTAGTCTATCAACTACCACGAAGATGGAGTTATAACCTGATTGCACTGAAGGTAATCCAGTAAAATAAAATCCATACTGATGCATTCCCACTTCATCTGTCTAATGGATGTGACTTCCCAGGCATTTTTACTCTCTCAGCCTTGACTTTCTGACATGTCAGACATTGACGTACATGATTAAGTACATCCTTTTTTAGTCCAGGCCAAAAGAAGCTTTTCTTCATAGACATGTAGGTTTTGATGAAATCTGGATGTCCTACAATAAGGCTGTCATGGGCTTCATTCAGAATTTGACCCTTAGTTCCCTCATCATTGGGGAATGCATAGCCTGCGATTATAATATATAATTCCATCATCCAAGCTATACCCTTGAACTCGGTTCAAATCCTGTGGAGTTTTGCTTTCCTGCATAAGTAGGGTAGCAATAGGGTCAAAGAATTTATCCTGCATGATCTTCTCTCTTGCTTCAATAATCAAAGGATTTGACACTACAGTAATTGCAAGCAAGGAGGCTTTTCTGCTAAGGGCATCTGCTACCACATTTTCTTTGCCTGGGTGATACTTGATTTCAAAATCAAATTCCTGCAGGGTCTGCATTCACCTGCTTTGGCGCATGTTGAGATCCTTCTGAGTGAAGATCCACTTTAAGCTCTAATGATCTGTCTCATCAAAGTGAATCTTTGACCCAGTAGGTAATGTCTCCACAACTTCAGGGCATATACTACCGAAAGTAGTTCCAGGTCGTGGACATCATAATTCCTCTCATACGTTCTGAGTTTTCGGGATTCATAGGCCACTGCATGACCTTCTTGCGAATGAGTGCACCTCCCAGGGCAAAACCACTGGCATCAATCACTACCTCAAAGGGTATAGAGAAATCTGGCAACTTCAGAACGGGATTGGTTACCAAGGCGGTCTTATCAAAAGCACTTTGGCACCTGACAGACCATTGAAACAGGGTATTCTTCTTGAGAAGATTAGTCAGGGGGGAAGCTATGAGAGCATACTTTGGTATAAAATTTCTATACCAGCCAATCAATCCCAAGAATCCCTTGACTTCTTTCACTATTTTTGGTTCAGGCTAATCTATGACTACTTGGACTTTTACGGAATCTGGAGAAATTCCATCTTTGGATACCAGAAAGCCCAAGTATTCAACATGGTCAGCAAAAGTGCATTTGCTCTTTTTTGCAAAGAGTTGGTGCTTCCTTAGAATCTCAAGAACTTTTCTGACATGAGCTTCATGGTCAGCTGCATTCTTTGAGTAAATCAGAATATCATCAAAGAAAACTAGAACAAAATCATCCAAGTATTCTCTGAGAATGTCCTACATTAGATGATTGAATGTAACTAGGGCATTTGTCAATCCAAACAGAATGACTGTGAATTCATAATGTCCATACCGAGTATTGATGGCTGTCTTTGGGATATCTTGCTCATTAATCCTGATCTGATAATACCCTGATTTGAGATCTATCTTTGTGAAGATCTGGGCTCCACTTAGCCTGTCCTAGAAGCTCATCAATTCTGGGGATAGGATACTTATTCTTAACTGTCAGCTGATTGAGACCTCTATAGTCCACACATAGTCTTAGCGTTCCATCTTTCTTTTTTTGAAAGAGAACTGATGCACCTCAAGGTGAAACACTGGGTCTTACAAACCCTTGTTCTAACAGCTGTATAAGCTGTTCCTTGAGTTTGATGGCTTTAGGAACTAGCATTTTGTACATGCGCAGGGCTACTGGGGCTGAGCTCCGGGGGTGAATTCTATCTCATGATCTACTTCCCGGATTGGAGGCATCTCTTAAATCATCATAATCACTTAACCATTCAGGTTCTTTAGCTTTTAACTTTGAGTCTACTGGATTCATTTTGACAACATAAAATAGCTGCTTCTTTCTAAGTCCTTTTAGTAACTTAGAAGCTTTTACTAATTGCAGACTTGGGGATCCTGAAATTCCGGTTCCTTGAACTTTATTTCAAGGTGAGTGAAAAGAATCTTTCCATTGATATTTTTGTTCTAAGACTAGCTTACGCAAGCATCCTTGGGAAATGAAAGAATGAGTACTGCCTGAATCAATCAAAAGCTTAAAAGGCTTACCTTGATACTCAGCTGGAGTATGGATGACTGAGAATTGACGGTTTGGCCCTTGGTTTTCAATTGCAGCCTCTTTCCTCTTCCATTACTTCTGCTATTGTGACTGCTATGGCTGCTGCAGAGTCTGAGGCAGCGGAACTCTTTCTCTTTAGTTGCACCAGTTCTGGGAAGGAGTTCTGAGGCGACTCTGGACAGAGGCAGATGGCTGAGCTGGAGTTCTCCTGGGATTTTCGTGATTTGGGCGAGACGGTTGACTGATATGAAGGGATTGGTCTGAGCACTCTGGGTCCTTAACTTCCTTGTCTCCTTGACATGGCAGGAGTCGGGCAGTCTTTTAGCTGGTGACCAAAACTCTGGCATCCAAAACACCGATTCTCACTTTTGAGCTCGTCCCTCTGAATCCTTGAAAGAGGTGGGGCTCCTGAGAAAGCGTTCTGGGGGAAGGGTCTTCCTTCACTTTTGAATCTTCCTGCATCCTGATTCTGAATTAGGCCTTGCTGCCTCTTTAGGGGTGGAAAGTTTGAAGTGCTTCCCGGGGTTTGGAATCTTTTAAAATTAGAGGGTGTAGGCTTCGGCAGGACCTTAACTACAAAGGCTTTGGAAAAGTCCTTTGCCATTCTTACTGCTTCGGCCATTAAGATAGGTTTGGCATTCTTTACTAAGGTGTCCAATGGCTCAATCATTCCTCGAATGAACCTCGCCATCAGCTGCTCTTCATCCAATTGTGGAGAATATTTGAGGAGAAGGGCAAAAGCTTAATGGTACTCTTCAATTGTCCGGCTATCCTGCTTTAGTTCCAAGAACTCATTCATTTTAGTTTCAAGGAAGCCCGGAGGACAAAACCTCTTTCTGAGGTAAGCTTTAAGATCGGTCCAAGTCTGGGTATTCCGGTCGAGACGGTTAGTCTCGCAGTGATTCCTCCAAGTGACCCTGGCCGTTTCCACAACCTGGCCGTTTCCACAATCTTTAACCTAGCGAGAGCCATCTTGCTTCTCTCATTGTAGCCAGTTACATCAAAGTATTCTTCCATAGCCTCAATCCACTTTTCCACTACTTCACCTAACTGCTCCCCTTCACCCTTGAAGGGACCAGGTTGGGATCTGTGCAGTGCTTTTCGAACATTCGGATCTAACTCTTCGTCATCGGTTAGAGGATTCGGTTGCCTTGCACGGGCCACGTGCCTCATGACGCTGACAAAACGAGATTTTTGTTAGCTTAACTTTGACAATAGATTTATGATTATTTAATTTTTGAGATTTATCTTTAAACAAATAATTATTTCATCGTACTTCTTGAACAAGATTAACTATATTCACAATCATGAAAGCAATTTGGTTTTTTTTTTTTATAAACCTCATTTATTATCAAAAGTTTTCGATATATACATAGAGCATCACGGCTCCAAAGTCACTGCCTCAATCGCGTATGCATAAAGAAGCGAAACTGCGAAGGAGACATGCTATGGTACACACGATTCATTACAGAAAGAGGTGCTGTAATTCTACTTCTAGGGATAAAGTGGCTAAGAAGCCTAAAAACTCAGCATGAAATTCTGAAGTTCCTGGGTGAATGATTAAAGAGTTGTACATGCTGAACAAACCCTAGCCTTATCAAGATCATGGCTAAGGAAATATTTTGCCTGAGTCTCTGATGCTGATTGGTACTGATATTAATACATCGTCCTCCAAAGAACCACATATACCGACGTCGCTCTACAGGATCAGAAAAGTAAAGACTCTCAAAATGACGTTTGAGTCTACTTCCTCGGGTCGTAGCAGAGTTGATGAGGTGCTCGAATGTAAAGGCTATCATATCCTGACTCTGGGAGAGTTCAGGAATGCCAGATACATTCGGGGTATCCATCTATAAATTTCCAATTCAATTTATGAGTTTTCAATTTTTGAAGTTCATTCAACATAATATATTAACAAGTGAAAACATTATTTCCCAAATTTACTTTAAAAATTTTAAACAATTTCTGTTGCTGTTACGTAAATTTACACGACAGCGCTCTGATACCAACTGTGAGATCCCACTGTCCCCTCTCCGCACACTGGATTAGCTGGCAGGAGAGCGGAAGCAGCTCCCTCATGCGCGGGGCAGGGTTTCCTACTTGGGGCCTCGCCCTCGAATGTATGGGCACGAGACTAAGCTGGTGGTCATTCCAAAAATCGAAATCGGAAAAATTTTCCATGCCCGAAAAACGGGGACGATTCCACCATTTTTATTTTCTTAACAAAATTTTCTAACGAAGTCGATACTGAACTAACCTTCATCTGAATAAACCAGATAGAAGGGAAACTATTACAAACTTAACTTGAAGGGATCAACACTTTTTTCCTAATTGAATCAGGCATAGCCGTTGATCCATTCATTAGAGAAGTCTTCAGGCTTTTATTTAACTACTCGAGTTCTAAACGTATTCCTGGCACTTCACTCACGGACCGCTTCGTCGGCCCTCGCCCATCGTACCAGCGGAAGCACACCATTTTTCACCATACCAAGGCTGGTCAAGACCTGGGCAGGTTTTTGCCGCGTGAGCCGTCCTTTGAACACTCCCTGCTAGCTGTTGCAACCGAACTTCCCTTATCTTGATTTCAGATTCGGTGGGTGATTAGAGTGAATTTTTCTGAACTGATCACATCTTTTCTTGAAACTGACGAAGGAGTTATGTCTTGGTCATAGTCTGATTCAGGGTTTGAGTCTAGAAAGGTTCTCCCTAAACTATGTTTCTCGAAGGGTAATATTTCAATTACTACTTTACTGAATTTCATTCATTGAGTATTTGCTTAACTGAATTCAAAACTAATCATGAATTCCTATGAGGAATAAATTAATCATTTATCTAAAATTCTAACTTTGATAGTTTTTCTGAGTTTTCTCATTACCATCCTAGAGAATATGAAACGATAGAATTTTCTCTCACAGAGTATTTACTTATTCATTTACCAATATTCATGGGATTTAAACATAGGATTAAAGAGAACTCTTATTTTGATATAAAAATTCTGTATGCATCTATTTATGCATAAAATCCAACTTCTATGGAAATAACACTTTTATATAAAAGAAAATCCTTTTATGCATAAAAATCAATTTTGATGAAAGTAACAATTTTATAATTAAAAAAATTCATTTATGCATAAACATCAATTGTGATGAAAGTAACACTTTTATAATAAGAAATTTCTTTTATACATCTATTTATGAATAAAAATCAAATTTGATGAAAGTAACACTTTTATAATAATAAAAAATTCTTTTATGCATCTTTCTATGCATAGAAATTAATCCTAAAGGAAATAACACTTTCATAATAAAAATATTTCTAATATGCATTTTTCTATGCATAGAATGAAAATAACACTTTTAGAATACACAAACAGTGGGGGTTACTCTTTTTGAATAATAAAAGATAAAACTTATTTCACAAAATTTAAGAAAATTTTGCCATAACCTCCTTTGTATGGCTGACTATTTTTCAAAAAAAAATTCTCAAGTTACTTAGAAATTATCCCAAATGGTTAAAGCATTCTAAACTAATTAAATTCTACTTTTTAAAGAGAAACAATATGAAAAGTTTAATTCTAAGAATTTGATTACATATCTAGGATAAAGAAATGCTGAATTCAAGAATGAAGAGAGGGGGAAAGCCTTTCCAACAACAAGGCATAACATCATTTTTCATTTTAAAGAAAACAAAAATTAGAAAACCATTAAATGGAATAAAGAAAAAGTAGGATTTCTAACTTACATGAATTTTTGTGAGCTTTCCTTTGGCTTGATGGTTTGAGGGATTTACTCTTGTTTGCAACAAGAGTGGCCACCAATTCTTTTGAAGAGGAAATGGTCAAAAACTAATGAATTATCAATAAATTCACTGTTTTTGGGAGGAGTAAAGTAATAGTGCATAAAACACTATTAAGTTTTTACAAAGGGGGAGGCTTCTATTTATAGGAAAAAGTGAGCTTCTAACAAAGCAAACTGATTCTAGAATTTTCCAAATTAGTTTGGTCAATTTTTGACCATTTTTGGGTCAGTTTAGTTCACTTTTTGGATCCAATTTTGAATTAGGAGAGAGGAGAGATAAAATATCTAATTTTATTGATATAAAATTCAAAAGCAATGATGGAAAAAAGGCACCTACTTCATGAGGGTGAATCCCCACTCTGAGGTGTCAAAAATTCATTTTTTTTAGTATTTTCTTTGGTCCTTAGTCCACTCTTCATCTTATGTGAGTATTTACTCATTTTTGGGGGGGATTTTCTTCATTTCTTCAATTTACCTCCTCCCTATATTTGTATTAATCTTATTGGTCCATAGGAACCTTAATTTAAAATTTTCAGAAAATCTGGACCCTTAGGATAAGGCCTTTTGAACAGATTATAGTTTATTGTTCCTTTTATGTAGTCATATTCTCATGGCGTGAGAATGCAGGCCTTGTTTTTATAGCATGAGAGCATTGCAGAACTAATTTTCATGGTGATAGAACCACCTTGTCTGATCTTCCTCCTTTTGGCCCTTTATGAGCATTTTTTGTGGTTGATCCTCCATGTTTTCACAATGTGAGAATATAGGTGATTCTTCTTATGGTATGATAACCGTGTTGATCTTGGAGTGGGTTTTGACGACTTTGGGCTAGCCTTGGCATCTTTTGAAAACTCCTCTATTAAATGGATTTTTTATTTTGAGACTTGAAAATTGGGGATTCCACAGTCTTACGATATGAGAATGCAAAGGTTGATTCTCACTACGATTAATTTATCTTGATGCATTGTTAATTGAGGTTTAGCATTCCTTTCGATCGTTTAGAATTGGTTGTACTTGTGTAGTTATGTTGCCAAGCTCTAAGAGAATTTGATTAATTCTCATGGAATGAGAATCACATCCAATTGGCTCAGAAGCAGAGCAGACAAATGCTCCTCTTCAAAGTTTGATTCTAGCTCTTTTTTTAGTTTGCACACTTGTATAATCGAGGTGGTTTGTGAAGTTGTATTTGAATAATTTCCAAACAAACCACCATCCATTGTGCAAGACTTGCTACATCCAATAAAGTGACCTAGCTATTCCTTTGATTGGCTTAGAGAAATAAGTTTCAAATGAGGAGAAAAGCCCTCCTCTTTTGCAAACATTCAAGATGGGTACCTCCTTTCAACTTGTTCAAAGATAGGTTCAAGGATATCTAACTATCTAGACTCTTTGGTAACTTTGTCACTAAATTACATGTGTTTGTTGTGTCTTCATGGTTTAGAGGCTGAAGTTGGTAATTGAATATCTTCCTTTTTGTCATTGCTTGGTTGTTGTACGATTTGGGCACGAGTTAATAGATTAAGTGGGGTCGTTACTCATCCAGGTTGTACACTTATTCTCTGCAAAGACTCCTTGTGGGATTGGCATATGAAGTTGAACCATCATCTCTATTTGATCTAAATGGACAGTCCTTGATTAAATGGTCCACTCCACACTTCAAACATGTAAAAGCATCATCTTCATTGTCTTTGCTTTGTTGTTTTATGAATTTGGCATGAGTTAGTATATTAAGTGGGGTTGTTACTCGTCCAAGTTGTATACTAGTCATGAGTTGGTATATTAAGTGGGGTTGTTACCCGTCCAAGTTGTATACTAGTCATGCAAAGTCTCGTTGTGGGATTGGCAAAAAAAGTTGAAGTGTCATCTTTGTCTGATCTAAATGGACAATCCTTGATTAAATTTTCCACTCCACACTTCAAAAACATGTAATAGTTGGAGCATCTAGTTGTTGCAAAAGTGCTTGTGGTTGATTTGGTGTGATATTTTTGACAGGGCACTCCACTATTTGGTGGGTACCATAGTAGTTTTGCAACATTGCATAATAGAGCCCTCCTCTGATATGTCCTATCCCTTCCATTGGGACATGGTTTGGAACACCAATACTTGTGTAGCACCTTGTGTATGATAGATAAGTATGGAGAAATATCTTATGCCTCCTCAAAATGATCATTTTCAAGTTCCAGCTCACGTGGATACCTAATCAAAGTGTGATTGATGGTTCAAGTCTAGGTGGAGGTGATAAGACTAGTGATGATATAGGTACATCATGTATCTTATACATACCCTTAGGTTGGTTTTACGTGTTTTATTATACACATTGGTCACAATGGAATTCATAGAACCAATAGAATTAATGGGACTGAGTGGTGTTGGTAAAGCTGAAGGTTTCATTGGAGCAAGAAATTAGGCTGACGGTTTGTGTATAAGGGTATTAACACATGCTAGTATCACGGTTTCCCAAGCGCATGCAAAATGAGCATAGAAAAGTAGTTGTCAAGAAATTAGGCTAACGGTTTGTGTATAAGGGTATTAACACATGCTAGTATCATGATTTCCCAAGCGCATGCAAAATGAGCATAGAAAAGTAGTTGTCAAGATTGCAAGTGTGAGTATTTACTTAATACTCCTGAGGTTTTGCCTATAAATTGGAATATTAGATTAGCTATCTTTCTAGATATACATGCTTGGTGAGCTTTATCTTTTCCAGTATGGCTGTGCTTAACTCTATCTTCTTGGATAGATGATGACTATTGGTGGTAAATCCAGCATGTTAACTTTGAAGTCTATAGATAATTTGCGATATTCATAAAACAACATAGTAGGCCTCGATAAAAGTAGAGAGTCATGTATTTTTGTATCACGCACTCCCCTACAGAAGCATGACAATAGCTAGATGGTCTCACATTGATCATCACCAGCCAATGTCTCCTAAAGTTTACACCAAGAATTTAGATGCTTTAATAGAGAGGCATAGTCTTTCATAGAATCATGCTCATGCTACTTAACTAGACTCCACTTAATGCAAAACTTAGTATAAACATATTCTTAAGCCTCGTAAAATTGTTTTATCCCTTGGTCTCAAAAAATTTTAATGCCATTAGTGTGCTTTCCTATCTAACATAAGGAAAAAGGAATGCATTTTTATTAGGTCATACATAGCTCCACATGTCTCACTGAGAGTGTGTTTTCCCATCTATTATAAGGAGAAAGAAATAAATTTTTATCAGGTCATACATAGCTCCACATGTCTCACAGATAGACTCAAAAATCTATAGACTCGTAATGTAAGATTCCTCCCCAGCCTCTCAAGAAGTCCAGTATCTTCCCTTGTAATCAAATCCCTCTTCAGAAATATAAAAGATCTTGTTTCTACCTGTTTTGGTGGCCTAGAGAGGGAAAATCTTCTAGAGAGAGGTGATTCAGTTTTTAAATATTTTTGGATGGAAAAATATCTCATCTTTATTAAAATAAACTCCCCCGAAACAGAAGTTCAAAAAGAATTTCAGAAGGTGCATTAGGATATCCAATAAGTCAACTCAAGTAGGCAAAAAAGAAGCTCTACCACTATTGGAGATGATGTAAACAAAGTCCTTCAACAACAACATGGAACAACATAGGTGAATATGCTGTAAACAAAGTCTTTCAACAACAACATGGAACAATATAGGTGAATATGTTGTAAATGAGAAGGTAGGTAGAGTTATGCCACTCCTTATGGGGATAAAGCCCACATGCATATAAAATAGGGTTGACCTTAACAGACTAAATAGATCATATATGGATTGGGCTTATCATCATATCATAAAGGAAATTCACAAAGGAAATGCAAAATTATCTAAAGGTTTATACATGCAAAGTTGCTAATCCCTACTTGCCACTATTGACTAAGGTCATTAGTCATATAGAAGGTATCCCATTGCCATAACATGTGTAGGAAGATGAGTCTCTAAGCCCATAAAAATAGAAGGTATGAAGGTAATGGAAGAAGAGGGAAAAGCACTCATTGCCACCGATACAAAGGAGGCCCTTGCAACCTTGAAGAAGGAAACACCAAATAAGGAATAAAGAAAGATAACAAAGATATTGCCAAAGAAGCCAGCCAAAACACAGCAACACAAAGAGGAGGAAGAAGAAGTACATGACACCATGCCCTCAATGTGCCATTGCCAAACATATAGTTCACAACACACCATGGATGTATCTACATGATTAGAGATGCTAAGGTACACTAAAATGCATATGACACAACTTATGTTTGATATAAATGTCTTGTATTGCCCATTCACTAAGATCCTTAGTTTTGAGCCCAAGCTATGCTTGAAGTGTCCCTTGTTAGACTAGTTATTTTGTCTAGTGTTGCCATGACTTTTCTATAGAATTAGAGAGAATGTTTATGTTTGTTCATGTTCAAATTTGAGCCACACACGATGAGATAAAGGCCGTGTAACAACAAAAAGAGCCACTAAGAGGTGCTAAGCCACTTGAACAACAAGCTATCTGCTATAAAGGAGGAAGCCAACAAAGCACAAGTTCAATTCATAGAAACAAAGACTCAGTTAGAGCAATCCGAGCAACAAGAGGAAATCAATAACAAGAAGTGTAAGGAGCTGCTGGCAGTAAAACATGTATGGGAAGATGCATTCTCCCAACTCTTGAATACACATGAGCAGTAATACTGCTTTAGATCAAAAGCTAGCAAGCAACACAAGGGCACAAACACAAGCTAGAAATAATAAATTCGAGCATCTAACCAACATGGCTTAAAAACTTGGCTATGTTGTCAGCAACTTCCCGATCATATCTTCTCTTTGTTCTTTTATACACTAACACTCTCATAACATCAACGTTGCAGAAGAGTGAGACATATGTTTACCCCACCATCATCATGCTCATCTTTCATATGCTGACATTTACCTCTTTTATGATATAGCTATGCATTCATACCCCCTCCATCCCATAGTGCTTTACTTCAGAGCTTGATGTAGGATATTACAAAATTTTACCATCTTCAAATGATAGGGAGAATGTGCTAAAGCTTCATATGCCTGATCCATTACCTTCCACACTAGCCTCCCTTAAGAAGTTGCAGTAAAGTTTTGATTGGTTCAAAACCCAAGGGTTATAAGAGGCTTACAACACTCATACTTACTCTTACATAATAGCTCGTTACATCACCATCTTATGGGTCTTTGGTTTATTACTTTTTGATTGAATATATACTCTATGGTATTATCAAATTTGGTTTATGACTTTTGTATTGAATATGTACTCTATGGGTATTCTCGTCTATGGGTACTCTATTGAAAATAAATACTCTTTTTGTACTATAAAATATGAATAGAGATCGAGCGAGCCAAGAGTGCTAGTGCATTACTATCACATCGACGAATGTGGTAGTAGAACACTATCATATTGACAACAGCTACACTGCTTTTGGTGCATGCACCAAACATTTGAAAACACGATAGAAACAGTTTTAGACACCAATTCCATATTTTTGACAAACACTTCGCGTATCAAGAACTACTACCGACTTTTAAGCTATAGACAGGCTCATGTGGACAAGATCTATATCGGGTAGAGGGGAATGTTAACCCCATTCAATGGGTTAACAACTGCTCTGCATTACATATGAGAGCAACATGTAATGGCACTATAAACAATTGTAATCTTTATGAGAAGTTGGCCATGTCCGAGCTTTATCTAGTTAACTCGAGTTGGCGTCCACATGTGAATAAGAGGTAGTTCTATATAAGTCATTTTCTCATATAATGGACATACACAATCCCCCTAGGGTGGATCACAGATAGTGAGCAGAGGATGCAATGCTAAAGGCAAAGGAGTGCACCTCTGATCGTAAGATGCACATAGTGGTTTTGCCCTTTCCTGTGCTAGGTCACATAAACCCATGCCTTTCCATAGCAAGGTTACTGATTCCAAAGGGTTTCACCTTCACCTTTGTGCTCCCAGAAGTGCTTGCGGCCAAGTTTCAAAACACTACTGGGTCTTCACCCATCCAGTTTGCCGCCGTCCCTAGCGATGGCCCTTTGTTTGCAGAGGTCTCTGGCCCCTTTCCATTTAATGCCTCCATTAAGGTCATGCAAAGCATGCGCCCAGGCTTCGAGAACTTTCTGCGAAAGCTCTCCTCTCCACCATACGAAGTCTCTTGCATCATCGCGGACTGCTTTGTTACTTGGAGCCAGCAAGTTGCCACCCAATTCAACATACCCAGATTCGCCTTCTTCACAACAAACGCCCATACCTTAGCGGTTATGCTCCACGCGGATGCTCTGATCTCCAAAGGATTGGCTCCTGTACAAGGTTAGATTTTCCTCTTCTTCTAGGTTGTTAATAAAGTGATTAGGTTATGTGATTGATCAAGTAAAATAAGTGCTTGGTTTAATTTAGCAGTCCAACTAGGTTCTTTGAGCAGTCTAGGAGTAGGGAATTGCCACTGGGAGGCCATTGTTTTCTGTGGATGACTCCATTGCCGTGTTCGGCAAGAGTCTTAGGGATGACACACAAGCTCCCCAATTATAAGTCCTGGGGGGGCTCGCAGGTGGTGTCTAACATAGATTCTGGCTTAGAGATACTCAAGCTAGATTGCTTGCATTTCAGTAATGGTGGTTCCACCTTGAGGGGCCTATCTCCTGCAATATTTGATGAGAGAATTCAACGACAAGTGAAGTCCTTTGTTGAGTGCTCACCAAGAGACATGACAGGGACACGACACACGACTACTAGATATGATTACATAACACATAACACGCGTGGATTCTTAGGGATGACACACAAGCTCTCCAATTATAAGTCATGGGGGGCTGCGGGGGTGGTGTCTAACATAGATTCTCATATAGAGGTACTCAAGCTAGATTCCTTTTTAGTAATGGTGGTTCGATCTTGAGGGGCCTATCTCTTGCAATATTTGATGAGAGACAAATTAATGACAAGTCAAGTCTTTTGTTGAGTGCTCACCAAGAGACATGACAAGAACATGACATACCACACGACTACTAGATATGATTACAAGTACATAACATATAACACTTGACTACTAGACATGGTTACAAGGGAACTTGTGATGACTAGACATCTTTTCTGAGATCTAGAACATGGCCATGACGATGGCTCGCCCAAGAGTGTTTAGGCACTATTCCCAACACTTAGCTAGAATGGGGGGAAAGTTTGACTCGTGACACGGTGTGTGGATTTTGAAATAATACATGGATCCTTATGTGTGGGCCTTGTGGGCTTGAGGCTTGCACATGGTGCGAATAGGTGATGGATAGACCACTTCACATAGTATTGGGCATGGCGTATAGTTCCGTGAACTCCCCTTTACCAACCAATCACCCAAGACCGCACAACTAACATCAAGTATGCCTCATATTTGTCACAGTCCAACCTTAATATTATACATCAACCAAACGAGCCCCAAAATGTTTTTGCCTTTATTACCTAATCACATCACACAATGGGAGTGTAGACTTCGACTCTAATTGTCCAAAGCTTGCATATGCTTATGTCACATGCACTTGGCACTGTAGTGCATGGTGACAAGATGGCTCCTCATCAGTGCTCCATTGTACAACAATAGAACCCTTTAGGATTTGATGTTGTCGTATGCCATGACTCCATTGTAATCCTCAGTCCAAGATACGTTAGGCATGAGCTATTTTCAGCCCGACCCTTGGTCTTTCAAAGGTCTTGTGTTTGGCTTATCTATAGTCCCAAGTCAGTCATACATTCATTCTCTCCAAAGATAATAAAGCAAATACTTCTAGCAATAGGAGGGGGCCCTTCAGTGTCTCTCTGTCACCATTTGGTCTATCTCCATTTCTGGAGCCACTTCTATGGGACTGTCACTCCATAGAGTGACCATATTTGAACCATGTTCACATGTGGCCAGGCCAGTGTCCCATGTGAAAGGGTCCGTCATTTGGTGTCACATGGACGAAAACCAATTTTGTGTCACCCGTGTGACCAGTATTGTGCCATATGGACAGGATCTTGTTGGCTGCCACCCATGTATGACCAGGATTGCGTCTTATCCATGGGACTGTCACTCCATGGTAGGACTGATATATTTGTGCGGACCTTGTCTATGGGATTGTCACTCCATAGGCAGGCTCATGCCAGGACTTATGTTTTGCCTATGGGAGTGTCACACCATAGGAAAACCAGGACTTCACATTTCTGTCGCACCAGTTTTATGTCCGACAAGAAATCCTTGTACAAGTTTCATGAAAGGGAGATTTCATCCATTATATGTGCACATGGATTTATGTTTGCATACAATGTTTTCGCATGACTTGCTTTCGTGTATTTGCCTGCAATGTCGTGCCAGTACACTAGACGGGGACATCCCTAGTGTACCGTGGGTATGCTGTCTGCTGCTGATGATTTGGTGTGGCGTGTGAACAGGTGGTAAGTATTATCCTTTTTGGCCTTTTTAAATGTAAAATTCCTTAAGTAATGCCAACTTTAATATTTATAAGGTTGGGTGTTCACACACATTTAAACATTGGTTGGATATTTGCTTTAATGTGGGTATCCAACATTATTAAAGTTTAATAATAATAATGTAACAAGTATTGCATGAATAAATTCCTTTTTCCCACATGTGGATTGGGAGAGTGATTGATGGAAAGTACCCATCTGGAAGCTTGCACCCGCTTGCCATTGTACCTGCCTCTGTTTTTGCTGATCTAGTACTCGACTGCACCTGCTGTACTAGCGTGAATTACATGTATCCGAGTTTATCTTTTGTCCTATACCCGATTGTACTTGTTGTCTTGTACTCGATTGCACCTGTTGTACCAGCTTGAACTGCATGTACCCAATTCTACTTGCTGTCCTATATCCGACTGTACCTGTTGTTGGAGTACTTGATTGTACTTGTAGTTGTACCAGCATCTACTGTTGCCAGAACCCGCCTACAAAGTTGTACCAGTTGTTGTCTTGTACCCGGCTGAACTTGCAACTCTTGGACCCGCCTATAGTTTGGGAGTGCATTAAAAAGGGGATGAGCTTCTCTCTTGAGGATTGAATTTGAATCTTTGTCAGGTATTTATCTCTGTATTTTCAAATTCAATTATTATTAAAATTAAATGTTGTTTGCACAAGTCTTGTCAAGCAAAATTATCACATTCCGTTGCCTTCATTAAGTAAGGCTACTGGGACGATGACTTTTTCCCATGATTACACTAACCGCGCCCTCACATTTTGAGGAGGCAGTGAAGGGCATTTGGGGTATGAGGAAAACTGGGAGCAATGCTGATTCGGGAGCACCTAAACTCTTCATAAATGTTAAGAAAAGTGAGTTCTTCCTCTCAGAGATACACTATTTGGGGCACATCGTATCCAAAGAGTGTGTAAGAATGTTCAAGGTCATACTCAGTTTTGATGAACATGATGTAAAAGCATCGATCTAGAACTCTCATGGCTAATTGGAACATAGGATTGATGTGCCCTTGAGCACGAAACACTAGCATGATTGCATGTTGAAGTTCTTAGTAATTATAGAGGATCGAGCTACTAGTATGGACACCATGCGCTCTCTACAAGCTACATGTTGGGATTTGAAATTAATGGATGTGAGTTCAAGTCTTGCCAGTTCCTAGTAGTAGTCTACCTCCTTGGGAGCTACTGTGATAACCACTCAAATCTTGAAACAAAAGGAAGGTCGGTGATAATGCACAGTGCAGATTGAAAAACGAGACTCATGGCATCATCAAAATGAGACTCGTGGCATCATCAACTCTAGTAACGCAGAGCGATGAAGGTATTTTTGTTTTTCTATGCTTTGTTAAGAGTTGTGTTTTATTTTCAAACAAAGTAATGGACACTTTAAACACTCAAGGTGTGTCTTTGGGCCACTTTCGATAACAAAAGTGTTATTTTGAAAATGGGGAAGGGCACATTCCTTATGTTTATTATTTTTTGGGAGACCCATCATACTATATGTATGGTTTCTTGATCTTGCGATGATTGAAACCATTCGGAATTGACCAGAGTTGCAAAATGTACATCAAGTGCGTAGCTTTCTTGGGTTATGTTCATACTATAGGCGATTCATAAGGCATTTTGCTAATATTGCCTCGCCTTTGCATGATCTCACAAAGAAGAAAGCCACCTTCCAATGGACTTCGAATGAGCAAGATGCCTTCTTGCAACTCAAGATGCCTTCTTCCAACTCAAAAATGCTATCATTTGTGGGCCCATTTTGATTGTTTCCGACTTACAAAAGCCATTCACGGTGGAATGTGATGCATGTGGAAATTGTATAGGAGCTGTCCTAAATCAAGAGAGTCATGCAATTGCTTATGAGAGCCATCGATTGCATGACATCCATATGGACATTTATGAAAAAGAGCCCTTGGCTGTAATTCATGCCTTAAAAATATGGAAGCATTATCTTCTTGGGACCAAATTTGTAGTCAAGACAGATCACCAAAGCTTGAGGTACGTTCTATCTCAAACAAAGCTCTCGGAGAAGCAAATGAGAATGGCAAACTTTCTTTCCACGTTTCATATACTCCAAGAAAGAAGAACCTACTAGCAGATGCTTTGTCCAGAAAGCCATATATTGCTGCAGTTTCAGTAGTCTCTCATGGGGACTTATCTACCATGCGTGATTTGTATCATTTTGATGTTGATTTTTTCCATATATGGACTGATTTGATGGCTGGTCACTCACATGCCTCTTATGTGATCAAAGAGGGTTACCTTATGAAGGATAATTGTCTCATAGTAACAGGGGACGGAGGGGACGGAGGGCCGGGACGCGGAAACGCTGTCCTGAATCGGCGATTCGTTCCGGCGTAGACTGGTGACGGAGAGAACGCCTTGGGTAGATGCGTCACAAGGGGACGCCATCCCGGGAACAGCAGAACGGGACGGGCAGGTCGGGGACGGGACTAGAACGGGACATCGTTTTTTTTTCGTTGTTTTTTTGCGCCGTTTTTTTCAGTATTTTTTTCCGCTTTTTTTTTCAGTATTTTTTTTCATTTTTTTTTTTTGCCTTGTTTCTTTTTTTTGTTTTGTTTGGCTTCTGCTCGTTGCAGCTACCCGCTGCTTTCCTCCCATTGGTGGTTCGCAGCTACCCGTTGCTTTTCTCACGCTGGCTGGCCTGGCTGCCATCACCCATGACCTGAGCCTATAAGGCTTGTGCTGAGTGCTCTCCTCTCTCTCTCTCTCTCTCTCTCTCTCCCACTCTCTCTCTTGGCTAGCCGCTCCACTCTAGAGCTTAAGGCTTAAGCAACAAGCGCTCTAGTCTCTCTCTCTCTCTCTCTCTCTCTCTCTCCCAGTGCCCACGGCCAGGTCCTACTCCCTTGTTAGAATTTCATGGTGCTCATGCTAGATCAAATATGTGGAGGAGAGAGACTCACAAAATACAAGAAAAGATCTTGCTTATTAAGTTGCTCAAAATACAACAGCTTCATGCTCATAAAATGCCTTCTAGCTCCACCTTTAAATAGGTGAGCTAGTGGACCATAAGTCCATTCACACACACACCCTTCTTCTCCCCTTTTACATAACCTTAGTCTCTTAATACCCCTCCTCAATACCAACTATGAAAAAATTGGAATAGGTGGTATTGGACATAGGATGCCTTTATAACATTAGGCGTACAAGGTTAGGAATATAGGTGTGGTTACATTGAGATTTAAAACAATTTCTCAGTGGAGTTAGAGGCTGATACAAAGTTAGCCTTTGACTCTTTGTTAGGACATTTGGAAGTGATATGTCCCGTTTGTTTACACTTGTTACATTTCATTTTGTTGGGATATTTGATCCAACAATTATTTGCCAAATGATCCACCTTTTTGCAATGGACACATCTTACTTTGATAACTTGATGTGACAAAGCTTGTTTGATATTCGATGAAGTTGTTGCATTTGAAGATTCGGCTCCTCCCCCTTTGGCCTCTTTTCTTCATCAAGACAAGATTGAATAACTCCTTCAAGGGTGGGATTAGGTATGTTCTTCAGGGTGGTGACTAAGGTGGGGTACACCTTCTTGACTACTTTTAGCAAAACAGCCACTGCATCATCTTCATCCATTCTCGCATTCACTGATGCAAGTTGAGCCATAAGGCCCTTCAAGTGAGAGATGAAGGCTCCAATGCCATCTCCCTCTTTGAGTTCCAAGCTGAAAAATTCAATTTTAATTGAGATCTTGGAATTCTTACCATGAGCTCCATAGAGCTTGTCAAGCTCATCCCATTTCTCCTTTGCAGTCGAAAGCTGGTCCACATGGTGAATGAAAGCCTCATCAAGATGAATCATGATGATGGCTTGTGCTCTCTCATCATCTTCAATATCTTCAGCCTTAGTACAATCAATAACCTTAGTGCCGGAGATGAATGGCCAAAAACCTTTGGACATCATCTTGTACTTGACAAGGACTTGCCAAGTGTGGAAGCCCTCTCCTGAGAACTTCTTAATTTGGGTGTTGTTCTTTGACATTGGGTATTGAAGGAGATTACTAGAGAGTAATGGGCTGATTTATGAAGAAGAAAAAACCAGAAATTTGATGTTTTGGCTTAAGTAGAAAGAGAAAGGCTTATGAGAGTGCAACAATCCTTAATCAAGCCAAGGATGTTGCATAAAAAGGAGATTAAGATGGTGAAGTTTATGGTTTAGCACTTAGGGTTTGTGCCCAACCACTAATTCTGATGGAGATTAGCTTTATTAGTGTCAAAGAACACTTTGTTCGGTGATTAAGATCACCATTAGTGTTTAGCAACACTATTAGTGCTTAAGAGCACATTTCTAGCATCTAATGACACTTGCATGGGTGATTAGATTCACCATTAGTGTTTAAGAACACTCTTAGTGTTTAGAAACACTTTGGAATGGCTCCCCTTTGCTGGATTAGTAGCCTCATTAGTGTTAATCAACACTACTAGTGCTTATAAGCACACTATGTATGCCCACAACATCAGAGAATCTGGAGCAAAACACTTCAAGAAGCACTTAAGAGATTTGAAGCTAAGAAGAGAGGATTAGTGCAAAAAAACCATTGATTTTGAAGCTTTCATGGAAGCTTCAATGGCTACCAAGAGAGCAGCCTGGTTTTTTGATTGTAGCGCACGCGTGGAGCAGCCATTTGGGGCTGAGATTTGAGCTGTAGATACTTGAGGTTATGGGCTTCAAAAGCCCTAAGCCCAAATAGCCTATAATCGCCTACAGACGGCGAATGGCTGTACGACAGCAGCCGCCGCAGATTTCGTGCGCCGGCTTGCTCAGACGTTAATGCCGTGGCCTCCAGAGGTTAAACTTGTCAATTGGTGGTACGAAACTGAGTGCCCGGAGGTCTTCTTCAAGTTCTTAGTTGAAATCATGCCGAGATTCGGCCTCCTCAAGCTGCTGGAGGGCCTCCATTGGCTGGGGGTAGATGAGGTGCACTCTAAAAACCACTTTTTTGACCTATTCTACACCTTGCAAGTTGCCTAGCTCTAGATACCATGTTAGAATTTCGTGGTGCTCATGCTAGATCAAATACGTGGAGGAGAGAGACTCACAAAATACAAGAAAAGATCTTAGTATTAAGTTGCTCAAAATACAACTAAGCTTCATGCTCATAAAATGCCTTCTAGCTTCACCTTTAAATAGGTGAGCTAGTGGACCATAAGTCCATTCACACACACATCCTCTCTCCCCCCCACTCCCTCTCCCACGGGCCACTCTCTCACTCTCTCTCTCTCTCTCTCTCTCTCCCCCACTCCCTCACTCTCTCTCTCTCTCTCTCTCTCGTCTCAACCCGCAAGCTTTCTCTAGGCTCTAGCCTCTCCCACTCTCTCACTCTCTCTCTCTCTCTCTCTCTCAACTTTCACCCTCTCTCATGGCATCTTCTTCACAAGCAACCTTCGGCTCCGCACGTCGTGGTGGTGCTAGAAGAACTGATGGTTGGTCATGGAGGGAAGAGGTTAATGCCAACCGCCCTGGAAGTGGAGGAGGTTCGCCCGTGGTCTTGAAAGCTTTGCCCCTATAGGCGGACGAGTGGGTCAGACAAAGTGAGAGTCCACCTTATGCATGAGTACGGGCACGAGGTTCGATTTTGCATGGGAATCACATTGAAGAAGAGAAGGGAGCTTCTTGAGCGCATTGTCGGGCATGAGGCTTTGAGGGCTGCACGGCTGGCACGTGTGGCTGTGGATCCTGCAACATTTGTGACACCACTTGAGGGGTCTGTTTTAGGGTCAAGGGGTGCATCTACCACATCTACACCACGGCCACATGGTGTAGGTTCCTTTGTGATGCCCACACCCGCGCGGCGACAGAGTACACTTGAGGGAAGTTGGGATCCTAAGAAGAAGAAAGAGGTTGATACAGGTGTGGCTCGTTTCTTCTTCCATGACCATATTGCTTTCCATATTGCTAGGTAAGCCTTGAAAGTTGACTCTTCCCTCTTAACATGATTTTTCTAAGTTTCATTCTTGAAAGTTCACTTGTTTCTTTTTGTAATCAGATCCGAGTACTTCAAGGCTATGGTGAAGAGGATTGGGGAGTATGGTCCAAACTACACCCCCCCCTCGTCAGAGTCTCTGCGCACCACATTGCAGGAGAAGCGCCTTGTCGAGCAAGCTGCAGAGAACACAAAGTGGCTATGGGCAAAGAATGGAGTGTCACTCATTGCAGATGGATTGAGTGACACACGAAAGCGGTCCATCCATGGTCTCGTTGCATATTCTCGTGGCGAGATGGACTTTATTGCTTCACATGATGCCTCAGGGACAAGGAAGAGTGCAGACGTGCTTGCAGCAGAGTGGGCAAGTGGCATTGAGCTCATGGGCCCGGAATGTGTGGTGGGTTTTGTTACAGATGGCTAGGGCAGCTGGAGCTATTATTGAGGGCATGTATCCACACATGACTGTGTCATATTGTATGGCACATTGTTTGAACAATCTTTTAAAGGATATTGGAAAGAAGTCATGGATTGAGCCAATCATTCAGGAGGCCAATCAAATGGTCACATTTGTCTTGAACCACCAGTTCCTCCGCCACGAGTTCTCCAAGAACAGGAGGGTGACAGAGAGGTCAGTGATGGTTGGAGGCATATCTTGGATTGTCTAGTGCCAGATGGAGGCATTAGGCACAAAAATTAGAGACCAGCTTGCTGCATACAGGTCCTTTCGTGGTGCTTTTGGTTGTGCGGATGCACTGGAGGATAGGTTGAAGGTTGGGGCTGCTTTGTGGTGGGAAGACGGTTCAGATGGGCCTGAGCTGCAACACTTGGCTGTTCGCATTCTCAGCCAAGCTATAAGCTCCTCCTGTTTGGAGCAACTTTGGAGTTATTACAGCCATATTGCATCAAAGAAGAGGAATCGCCTTGGTGTAGAAAAGGCCAATGATCTTGTCTTTGTAAGCGCAAACTTGCGAATGCTTTGCAAGGGTGCGACTGCAAAGGCAGATCCCTTTACTCAGTGGGAGATGGAGCAGGAGGAGGAAAATGAGCAGGTGAGACACAACAGAGCCCAGAGGATGATGCCACTACCTTTCAGAGTGGTCATGTAGGCAGCCATGATCATGACGCCAGTACTTCTCATGCTCGAGCCTCCGATTGAGCATTGCATGCTCTATGATTTATCATTGAGCTATGTTTCATTGTTTTTACTTTTGAGTCTTGACTCAGCACTTTATGTGCATTGTAGACACTAGTCTTTTGTTATTTGATAGTGATCGTCATTCCATGCTTATATATTGGTTTGAACTTTGTCGGTGTACTTAAGTCTTATTAGCGCCTGTTCGGTGTTTGCGCCACGTATTGCACATTTAAAGTGATGCCTTGAATGTGCAAAGTGTAAAAACATAAATGTTATTTTATTTAGTGTGCGTTGTAGTCAATAAATTGCATATTCCATATGCCGTCCCCGTCCCCCCCGTCCCCGTTCCCTACCTCTTGCCGTCCCCGTTCCCATTCCCCGTCCCATGTTACTATGAATTGCCTATGTGTGGTGAAGGATATGCATCCAAAGGTTATGGAGGAATGTCTCGCTCCACCTTATGCTGGTCATAGAGGTATTTTACCCACCACACGCATGATAGAAAGACATTTCTTTTGGCCAAACATGCGTAAAGACATTGAGGCTTATGTACGCGCATGTATTACTTGTCAAAAGGTGAAATTTGATAGGCAAAAGCCTCCAGGTTTGCTTCAGCCATTGCCTATTCCCTTGTAGCCATGGGAAAGCATTACTATGGACTTCATTATGGATTTGCCTAGATCCCAGCATGGGAATAAAGCTATTTGAACCATAGTTGTCAGGTTTAGCAAGCAAGCTCACTTCTTGCCCGTCAAGAAAACCATTAAAGTTGATCATATGGTGAAGCTTTTCCTTGCTCACATATTTAAGCATCATGGTATGCCTAAGTCCATTGTTGGGGATAGAGATCCCAGGACTACGAGCCTCTTTTAGAGAGCTTTATTTGATAACATGAGTACTAAGCTTGAGCTCTCATCTGCTTATCATCCCCAAACAGATGGTCAAAGTGAGGTTGCAAATTTTGATGTGTTGGATTTGTTGAAGTGTTATGTGGCAGAGCAAAAGAGTGTCTCGGAGAAGTATCTTCCACTTGTAGAGTTTGCCTACAATAACACAGTACATGCCTCCACGGAAAAGGCTCCGTTTGAGATTATTTAGCAGAGGGATCTTTCCACCCATCCTTCATACAAAGGATGAGATTTTTGCAACCGATGAGTATGTGCGTGACTTGGATGTAGCCTTTGCTCAGGTGCGGACAACCATTGCAAGGTCACAAGACAAGCATAAGAGGGCTGCCGACAAGCATAGACGGGACATGCAAGTCAAGGAAGGTGATTCGGTATTGCTGAAATTTAAGAAAGCTAGGCTTCGGAAGTGGCCATGACGAGAGGGATCATATCCAAAGCTTTCTACTCGATATTATGGACCCTTCAAAGTGATTGAAAAGATCAATGAAGTGTTCTATAGGCTTGCTTTACCCAGCCATTGGAAGATTCACAATGCTTTTCTTGTGAGTCTTTTGTGGAAGTGTGTGGGGCCAGATCCGGAAGAGCCTGTCACAGAAGATCCGCCCAAGATTGATGAGCTTGAGGAGATCTTCTAGCCAAAGCAGATTGTATTTCACAAGGAGAGTTACTACATGGGAAGCTTTCCAGGAGATACCTTGTGAAATTTAAAAACTACTTACCCATTGATGCAAAGTGGGTAGATGAGGATTACTTTGTCGATTACCCGCAGCTTTTACAGGCATATCTTGAGGCTTTTCAGTTGAGGTCAACTATTTAGAAGCCGAGGGGGATGTCACCATTTGGTCCATCTCCATTTCTGGAGGCACTTCTGAAACCGATCCCGTCAAGTGGGAAAGACTCCGTTGGACACCCACACGCTTAATAGCACAACTTTAAAACCACAAATTTGAAATGGACAACTTAATACAACTTGAAATTGAAATGAAATGAAATGGAAAGATGGACACCAGCACTGGGGCCGGAACGGGCCGACCCCTCCCCTCAATATATGATATATTTATTGGGAGTATTTAATAAATACAATGCTCCATGGGTTCCAAGAACCAGATAACGTCCATGTACATATGAAAACAGTACCAAACAAGTAGGCTCGAATTTCGATGTAGAAGCTCGAAGCAGAACGACCACTAGTGTGGTCCAATCGCTACGGTCCTGTGCTTTCACTGGACTCCGCGGAGAGCGCCTCACTGGTGTTCCGAGACCACGCACAAACAGGCGCTCTCATACTAACGCCTGGCTCTCCCGATCTCAGCACCTTTGGACTGAGGTTCGCCAATATAGCTTGGACAACCCGGCACCGAACGGGTGTTGGCCGAGCGGGATGAATCCTTTATCAGATTTAAATATAAAATACTTTACTCAAATCTGAAAATCACTTACTTGTAGTTGGTTGATAGAAAACCAATGCTTGTGGAGTTTGTGTAGAATATGAAGTCACCCTTGTTGAAGAAATAGTTGCCTCGTGAAGTATCACCAAGACAAGTTCCACCACAAAGGGCACAGCCGCCTGCTGTGAGAGAGAAACATCCACTTGCAAGGGAGGAGAGAGACCTGGCTGCTGATTGGAGATGGAGTGCACAACCTCTTGCCTGATTGGAGATGGAGTGCACAGTCACTTGCAGAAATTCATGTGCAGCCAAGAGTTTGCATGAACAGTAGAGAAGCATGAATAGTAGCCAGTCGCCTGCAAGGGAACATGGGGAGGTGCAACCAGTAGAAGATGGGCAGCCTGCAGGTACTGTCGCCTGGCTGTAGCCTCAAGAGGAGATACGCCTGGAGGAGCAGCCGGCTGTAGTAGAGCCTTCAGGTGGTAGCAGCCGCCTTTGTGTAGGCAAAATAGCCAAAACAGCCTGCAGGAAAACAGGCGCAGCAGTACAGGGGAAGATGGCAGCCGCCTGCAGTTGCAGCCAGCCGCCTGGGGAGAGTATACGTGCAGTAGTAAAGGGAGAGATGGCAGCCGCTTGTATGGGTGGTGAAGCAGCCGCCAGGTGCTGTAGACGAAAGAGCCGCCAGCCAAGGGGATCGCCGGTTGATGAATTCAACGCTAGATGGAAGCGATGGATGCCCACGCTTGAAGGAGAGAAAACGATTGATCCCCTACGCTTCATGGATGAAGCCTTTTTTAATAAAATTAATGTGGAGTTAACTTAGGTGATAACCCACGCATGCATGTGGGGGATTAGTGGGGGTAGGTGACCATGCCCACCCCCACACTCACTTAAAAGTGGGGCTCCCCACCTTGGCCCCTAAGTGGGTGCCCACTTTTAAATAAGTGTGAACACCTAACCTTATAAAATAAAGGGTTAGAATATAAAACATTAAAACAACAAGTGCGACATACTTACCACCTGTTCACATGCACCAAAACTCGTCAGAATACAGAGCAGACTTCACGACTCACTGGCAGGCGTCCCCGCTCAGTAAGTATTTCTTCAAGCAGGCAAACACACAAATACATGTCATGCGAAAACAGTTTCAAGCATGCAAATCATGTGTGCATGTGCAAATAGTAACATGGACATATCTCCCGTTCATGGAACAAGTACAAAATATCTGTCGGCACAAAACTGGCACGACATAAAAACATAAAAACCTGGTCTTCCTATGGAGTGACAGTCCCATAGGTAAGACACAGTTCCAGGCACGAATTTCCCTATGGTGTGACAGCCCCATAGGCAAAACACGGCACGAATATTGGCTCTTCCATGGCGTGACAATCCCATGGGTCGAGCACAGTCCAGGTCATACACGGGTGGCACTGGTCTGGCTCCCGTCCATACGACACCATCCTGCTAACACACGGGTGGCACCAGTCTGGCTCCCGTCCATGTCAGCAAAATACTGGCCTCTTCACACGAGACACTGGCCTGGCCTCAAGTGAACGAGACGCAAAAACTGGAGATGGACCAAATGGTTGGCCAATTGGTGACATCATTTCACACGAGACACTGGCCTGGCCTCAAGTGAACGAGACGCAAAAACTGGAGATGGACCAAATGGTCGGCCAATTGGTGACATGATATGGTATTTTAAGCTTTTTTCTGAACACTTGTAAACTTGGCTTTTCAAGAAATTTGTGGGTTAAAAAGCCCTAGTTTTCTGATGTTTCTGGATGTTTCTGGGTGCATGCTTTTTGGAGGAAACTTACTTTTTCTGGGACAAACGTACTCAAATCAGCCCCTCGTGTATAAAAGGCTCACTGTTTGTTAATCTTATGAGCATCTCTGTCTTGCAGAAAAGTGTGCTTTTTCCTTCATAAGTTCGTAAGTTGATCGCATGCCTACTACATCCTTTTTACGAGCTTTTTACTCTTTGTTTGCTGCAAATTCTGCATCTTCTACTCCATGGCGAAACAAGCAACAACTTTGGGGGATCATGTGGATGCTTTTGGCAGCCAATCCACAATGTCATATGGTTATGACCGACCATTTGGTCCATCTCCAGTTTTTGCGTCTCGTTCACTTGAGGCCAGGCATCATGTCACCAATTGGCCGACCATTTGGTCCATCTCCAGTTTTTGCGTCTCGTTCACTTGAGGCCAGGCCAGTGTCTCGTGTGAAGAGGCCAGTATTTTGCTGACATGGACGGGAGCCAGACTGGTGCCACCCGTGTGTTAGCAGGATGGTGTCGTATGGACGGGAGCCAGACCAGTGCCACTCGTGTATGACCTGGACTGTGCTCGACCCATGGGATTGTCATGCCATGGAAGAGCCAGTATTCGTGCCGTGTTTTGCCTATGGGACTGTCACACCATAGGGAAACTCGTGCCTGGAACTGTGTCTTACCTATGGGACTATCACTCCATAGGAAGACCAGGTTTTTATGTTTTTATGTCGTGCCAGTTTTGTGCCGACAGATATTTTGTACTTGTTCCATGAACGGGAGATATGTCCATGTTACTATTTGCACATGCACACATGATTTGCATGCTTGAAACTGTTTTCGCATGACATGTATTTGTGTGTTTGCCTGCTTGAAGTGTTACTTACTGAGCGGGGACGCCATCCTGCTAACACACGGGTGGCACTAGTCTGGCTCCCGTCCATGTCAGCAAAATATTGGCCTCTTCACACGAGACACTGGCCTGGCCTCAAGTGAACGAGACGCAAAAACTGGAGATGGACCAAATGGTCGGCCAATTGGTGACATCCCCCCGGGCTTCTAAAGAGTTGACCTCAACTGAAAAGCCTCAAGATATGCCTGCAACAATTGCGGATAATCTGCAAAATAATCCTCATTTACCCATTTGGCATCAATAGGCAAATAATTCTTAAACTTCACAAGGTATCTCCTGGAAAGCTTTCCTGCAGGTAGCTTTCTCTCCTTGTGAAAAACAATCTGTTCTGGCTGGAGGATCTCCTCAAGCTCTTCAATCTCTGGCGGATCTTCTGTGACAGGCTCATTAGGATCTGGCCCCACATATTTCCGAAATAGACTCACATGAAAAGCATTGTGAATCTTCCAATGACTAGGTAAAGCAAGCGTGTAGGACACTTCATTGATTTTGTGAATCACCTTGAAGGGTCCATAATAGCGAGGAGAAAGCTTAGGATATGATCCTTCTCCACCTGGCCTCTTCCGAAGCCTAGCCTTCTCAAATTTCAGCAATACCCAATCACCTTCTTTGACTTCCATGTCCCTTCTATGCTTGTCAGCAGCCATTTTATGCTTATCCTGAGATCTCGCAATGGCTGTCCGCACCTGACCAAAGGCAACATCTAAGTCTCGAACATATTCATCAGCTGCAAAAATCTCATCCTTAGTACGAAGGATGGGTGGCAATACCACTCTGCCATAAATAATCTCAAACGGAGCCTTTCCTGTGGAAGCATGGATTGTATTGTTGTAGGCAAACTCAACAAGTGGAAGATACTTCTCCCATGCACTCTTTTGATCTGCCACATAACACTTCAATAAATCCAACACGGCTGAATTTGCAGCTTCACTTTGGCCATCCGTTTGGGGATGATAAGCTGATGAAAACTCAAGCTTAGTACCCACATTATCAAACAAAGCCCTCCAAAATAGACTTGTAGTCCTGGGATCTCTATCCCCAACAATGGATTTAGGCATACCATGATGCTTGAAAATATTAGCAAGAAAAAACTTTACCATATGATCAGCTTTGATGGTTTTCTTGACGGGCAAGAAATGAGCTTGCTTGCTAAACCTGTCCACAATAGTCCAAATAGCATCATTCCCATGCTGGGATCTAGGCAAATCCATAATAGAATCCATCGTGATACTTTCCCAAGGTTGCGAGGGAATAGGCAATGGCTGAAGCAAACCTGGAGGCTTTTGCGTGTCAAATTTCACCTTTTGGCAAGTAATACATGCACACACATAAGCCTCAATGTCTTTACGCATGCTTGGCCAAAAGAAGTACCTCTGAATCATGCGAGTAGTAGGCATAATACCTCTATGACCAGCATAAGGTGGAGCGTGACATTCGTCCATAACCTTTGGACACAAATCCTTCACCACACATAGGCAATTATCCTTCATGAGATAACCCTCGTTGATAACATAAGAGGCATGTGAATGACCAGCCATCAAATCAGTCCATATATGGCAAAAATCAGCATCCAAATGATACAAATCTCTCATAGCAGATAGATCTCCATGAGAGGCCACTGAAACTGCAGCAACATAAGGCCTCCTAGATAGTGCATCGGCCACCACATTTTTCTTTCCTGGAGTATGCACAATCTGAAAATGAAACATGGAAAGAAAATTTGCCATTCTCATCTGCTTCTCTGAAAGCTTGGTTTGAGATAGAAAGTATCTCAAGCTTTGATGATCTGTCTTGACTACAAATTCAGCCCCAAGAAGGTAATGTTTCCAAATCTTTAAGGCGTGAATTACAGCCAAGAGCTCTTTCTCATAGATATCCATATGAGCTCAGCATCATGCAAACGACGGCTCTCGTATGCAACTGCATGCCCTTCTTGATTTAGGACAGCTCCAATGCAATCACCACAGGCATCACATTCAACCACGAATGACTTGTGCAAGTCAGGAACAATCAATCTTGGACCACATATGATCGCATGCTTGAGCTGCAAGAAAGCATCCTGTTCCTTTGAAGTCCATTTGAAAGCAGTTTTCTTCTTCGTGAGATCATGTAGAGGAGTGGCAATCATAGCAAAATGCCTTATGAAACGCCTGTAGTACGAACATAGTCCCAGAAAACTACGTACTTGATGTACGTTTTGCAATTCGGGCCAATTGCGAATAGTCTCTATCTTTGCAGGATCCATTGTAACTCCATCCCTGGATACAATATGTCCCAGATAATGAATCTCTGAAAGGAAAAACTCACTTTTCTTGGCATTGACGAAAAGTTTATGCTTCCGCAACTCTTCGAACACTGTGACCAAATGAGTTCTGTGTTCCTGTTCATTCTTGGAGAAAACCAAGATATCATCAAAGAAGACTCCTGTAAACTTGCGATGGGGTCGGAATATCCTATCCATCATTCGATTAAAAGTAGCAGGAGCATTGGTGAGACCAAAAGGCATTACCAAGAATTCATATAATCCGAAGGCTGTCCTGAATGCAGTCTTATGGACATCTTGTGGCACCACGCGTATCTGGTGATAACCACTCTTCAAATCAAGTCTGCTAAAGCAAGCCGAACCATCAAGCTTATCCAAGATATCATCAATACGTGGAATTGGGAATCTGTTCTTGATGGTAAGCTTGTTCAAAGCTCTATAGTCCACACACATACGGAATGATCCGTTCTTCTTTTGAACAAGAAGCACAGGAGAGCAGTAAGGTGAGGAACTGGGTTGAACCAAACCTTTCTCTAAAAGCTCGTTTACCTGCTTCATGATTTCTTCTTGTTGTGCAGCACTCACTCGGTATGCGGGTTTGTTAGGTGGAGAACTACCTGGCACAAGACTATCACGCACAAAAACCAAGTACGCTGAAAGACTCTTTTTCATTGCTTTATTAATTTGGATGTGTGATACAAGTGGGATGGAATCCCCTTCTTTGCCAGCATCAATAAAATGCATGCGGCCTTTATGCATAAAAGAAATCATATTAGACTTGTAGTCTTTGCGGGGCTCAAGCCTATGATGCCACGGCTTGCCCAACAATACATCACATCCATTCAGAGGAGCAACTAAGAAATGCTCATTGTCAAGGTAGCCCTGGATATGGATACGCAACTTCCCAATCAAAGGGGTAACCTGCACCTCTTTACCAATAAATGCAGCTTCGGCTTCAATCTGAGGTCCCATGTTTTCAACCTCAATACTCAATGCAGCTGCCATTTGCATAGAGATGAAATTGTCAGTTGCACAGTCATCAAACATGAAGAGTGCGGGCTGATCCTTGATTTGCCCCCAAGCCTTGCAAACCATACGCTCTTTTGCATCATGACCTGTATTACCTTGCACATCAGGAACTGCATGAACATTTGCTTTGGTGTGCTTGTCCTCGTGCTTTGGTTTGCGATCTGGGCATTGCCGAAACATGTGGTCTTTGCTACCACAAGAAAAGCATTTTCCGTCCTTGGCATATTGCTCTCTTTGCTCCGGGGTTAATCCAAATTTGTTCTTCCTTGGGCCCTGTTCTTTAGATGTGTTGTTTTCAGCTTTACCACCCTTGTAGGACTCCCGGAAGTTCTTTTTAGGTGGCTGTCCGCCCTTTTGCTGATTTGGGACAGCCTTGTCCTTCCCCTTGGAACCTCCTTGATCCTGCTTGATCTTGAGCACCAATTGCTCCGTAGCAAGGGCAGAAGCTGTGAGTTGTTGCAACGTATGTTTCGGGTGCAATTCAATACCCGATCTATATGCTGGTTGCAATCCAGAACGAAACTTCCTTTTTCTTTCATCCTCAGTGATTTGCATGGAGGGAGTCACTTCCAGCAACACTTTCCAAAATTTGTTAACATACTGTTGCACACTCTCATTATCTTTTTGCTCCAACCTGTCCCACTTTTGAGTGAGAGTTTGCTCTGCATTGGGTGGCAAGAACTGAGCATAAAATCTATCCTTGAATTCCTTCCAAGTAGAAATGGGATCCTTGGTGATCTTTTCAGTGATCCACCAATGAGCAGCAGTCCCTTTTAAAAACATGCTAGCATGGCGCACCTTTGACTTTTCTGTAAAGTCCTCATCGCTAAAAGCAATGTCGAACTGTGCCACAAACGCTAACACCTTAGAAGCATCATGTTCACCATGAAAGACATCAAATTTGACAGATTTATCACCTGCTTTGAATTCCTTGAGCTTCCTGGCATGAGACTCATGGTCTTCTCTTTTTCTTTTCCCCTTATCCAACGGGGCAGCCCTATCTGCATGGGCTCCATGGGCCGTCATAGAAGCTTCATGGGGCACGGTGACATGTGCTCCACGAACTCGAAACTCAGATGCATGTGACTTACCTGCATATGGCATGGTCTCTCCATGAGACAACTCAGAAGGCAAAATTTTTCTGGAAGTAGACCTGTCACCATGAGATACATATCTTGCATGCATGTGACTTTCATGCCCTCCATGAGCACTGGCATACATATATCTGTCAGGCTTAGTGCCTTGGGGAGAGGATGCATGACGAGAGGTGACTGTCACCTCTTCCTTTTGCATAAAAGATTTCAGCCTTTGAGATGCGGGATCTCCATGCTTCAAACGAGGTGGATTTCTGAATTTCAGCTCTCCGTCATCCCCCTCTTTGATATCACCTTTGCGAAGGAGATAGGCAAGTGCCAACTCCCTTGGTTTCTTGCCCACTTCACGAGCCATTGATTCAAAAGTTACATCAACCATAGCATCAGCCTTCCTGGCTTCAATAGCACTTTGCAGATGTGGATCTTCATGCAAGAACTTTAACTCTTGCTCTTGAGCCTGCAAAAGTTTTCTCATATGTTCCATTTCAGCCCTCATAGCATCAGGCTCTTGTTCAAGCATAACTGTCTTCCCTGGAGACAGTTGATGTTGACCCTTTGATTCACTATCAAGAACCCTTTCAAGGGGCTTGTGCCTACCACGCAGGGCATCAGACCCACGAGAAGCACTAGATGGACCCCTCGAATTTGGCACTTACAAAGGGTTGCCTTGGCTGTCCATTGTGTTTTAAGTTTGCTAAAAGCGGGATGTCCAGTACACAGATTCGTTTCCCCACTAGAAAGAGGGAAACAACCTTGCTCTGATACCAATGAAACCGATCCCGTCAAGTGGGAAAGACTCCGTTGGACACCCACACGCTTAATAGCACAACTTTAAAACCACAAATTTGAAATGGACAACTTAATACAACTTAAAATTGAAATGAAATGAAATGGAAAGATGGACACCAGCACTGGGGCCGGAACGGGCCGACCCCTCCCCTCAATATATGATATATTTATTGGGAGTATTTAATAAATACAATGCTCCATGGGTTCCAAGAACCAGATAATGTCCATGTACATATGAAAACAGTACCAAACAAGTAGGCTCGAATTTCGATGTAGAAGCTCGAAGCAGAACGACCACTAGTGTGGTCCAATCGCTACGGTCCTGTGCTTTCACTGGACTCCGCGGAGAGCGCCTCACTGGTGTTCCGAGACCACGCACAAACAGGCGCTCTCGTACTAACGCCTGGCTCTCCCGATCTCAGCACCTTTGGACCGAGGTTCGCCAAAATAGTTGCCTCGTGAAGTATCACCAAGACAAGTTCCACCACAAAGGGCACAGCCGCCTGCTGTGAGAGAGAAACATCCACTTGCAAGGGAGGAGAGAGACCTGGCTGCTGATTGGAGATGGAGTGCACAACCTCTTGCCTGATTGGCGATGGAGTGCACAATCACTTGCAGAAATTCATGTGCAGCCAAGAGTTTGCATGAACAGTAGAGAAGCATGAATAGTAGCCAGTCGCCTGCAAGGGAACATGGGGAGGTGCAACCAGTAGAAGATGGGCAGCCTGCAGGTACTGTCGCCTGGCTGTAGCCTCAAGAGGAGATACGCCTGGAGGAGCAGCCGGCTGTAGTAGAGCCTTCAGGTGGTAGCAGCCGCCTTTGTGTAGGCAAAATAGCCAAAACAGCCTGCAGGAAAACAGGCGCAGCAGTACAGGGGAAGATGGCAGCCACCTGCAGTTGCAGCCAGCCGCCTGGGGAGAGTATACGTGCAGTAGTAAAGGGAGAGATGGCAGCCGCTTGTATGGGTGGTGAAGCAGCTGCCAGGTGCTGTAGACGAAAGAGCCGCCAGCCAAGGGGATCGCCGGTTGATGAATTCAACGCTAGATGGAAGCGATGGATGCCCACGCTTGAAGGAGAGAAAACGATTGATCCCCTATGCTTCATGGATGAAGCCTTTTTTAATAAAATTAATGTGGAGTTAACTTAGGTGATACCCACGCATGCATGTGGGGGATTAGTGGGGGTAGGTGACCATGCCCACCCCCACACTCACTTAAAAGTGGGGCTCCCCACCTTGGCCCCTAAGTGGGTGCCCAAAGGGGGTGCCCACTTTTAAATAAGTGTGAACACCTAACCTTATAAAATAAAGGGTTAGAATATAAAACATTAAAACAACAAGTGGACATACTTACCACCTGTTCACATGCACCAAAACTCGTCAGAATACAGAGCAGACTTCACGACTCACTGGCAGGCGTCCCCGCTCAGTAAGTATTTCTTCAAGCAGGCAAACACACAAATACATGTCATGCGAAAACAGTTTCAAGCATGCAAATCATGTGTGCATGTGCAAATAGTAACATGGACATATCTCCCGTTCATGGAACAAGTACAAAATATCTGTCGGCACAAAACTGGCACGACATAAAAACATAAAAACCTGGTCTTCCTATGGAGTGACAGTCCCATAGGTAAGACACAGTTCCAGGCACGAGTTTCCCTATGGTGTGACAGTCCCATAGGCAAAACACGGCACGAATACTGGCTCTTCCATGGCGTGACAATCCCATGGGTCAAGCACAGTCCAGGTCATACACGGGTGGCACTGGTCTGGCTCCCGTCCATACGACACCATCCTGCTAACACACGGGTGGCACCAGTCTGGCTCCCGTCCATGTCAGCAAAATACTGGCCTCTTCACACGAGACACTGGCCTGGCCTCAAGTGAACGAGACGCAAAAACTGGAGATGGACCAAATGGTCGGCCAATTGGTGACAACTTCTATGGACTGTCACTCCATAGAGCGGCTAGATTTGTACCATATTCACATATGGCCAGGCCAGTGCCCCATGTGAAAGGGTCAGTCATTTGGTGTCACATGCATAGTGACAAGGGGACGGAGGGACTCCCACGTGGGACGTGGGAACGCCGTCCCGAGCAGAGAGACCTGCACACCGGGTTGGGGACGGCCAGGGGGACGGGACGGAGGGGACGTGACCAGGGGACGGGCGTTCCCCCTGTGGGAACAGGGAGACGTTGTCTACAGGGGACGGGGACGGTTGCAACAGCTAAATCTTCAGGCATTTTTTTTCAAATAAACGGCTACTAGCTGTTAACACTGGCCATTTGAGAGAGAGAGAGAGAGAGAGAGAGCAACACAACTATATAATGGGCTTGGAGCCACTCCTCTTCTACTCAAGCCTTCCAAGACTTGAGTTCCTCTCCACGATCTCCCTCTCCTACTCAAGCTTTCCTCTCCACTATCTCCCTCTCCTACTCCACGGTCCATCTCCTTTCTCTCCACCCTCTCCTACTCACCCCCCCGTCCCCACCCCCCGGTCCCCGTTCCCTACCTTTAGCCGTCCCCGTCCCCATTCCCGTCCCCGTCCCCGTCCCTTGGTAACTATGGTCACATGGACGGGAATCAGTTTTGTGCCACCCGTGTGTGACTAGTATTGTGCCATATGGATGGGAGCCTGTTTGCTGCCACTCGTGTATAACGAGGATTGTGTCTTATCCATGGGACTGTCACTCCATGGTAGGACTGATATATTTGTGCCGACCTTGTCTATGGGATTGTCACACCATAGGAAGGCTCGTGCCAGGACTTATGTTTTGGCTATGGGGCTATCACTCCATAGGAAAACTAGGACTTCACATTTCTGTCACGTCAGTTTTGTACCCGACAAGAAATCCTTGTACAAGTTTCATGAAAGGGAGATTTCGTCCATTACATGTGCACATGATTTATGTTTGCATGCATAAACTTGTTTTCGCATGAGTTGCTTTCGTGTGTTTGCTTGCTATGTCGTGCCAGTACACTAGACGAGGACGCCCCTAGTGTACCGTGGGTGTGTTGTCTGCTGATGAGTTGGTGTGGCGTGTGAATAGGTGGTATAAGTATTACCCTTTTTGGCCTTTTTAAATGTAAAATCCCTTGAGTAATGTCAACCTTAATATTTATAAGGTTGGGTATTCACACACATTTAAACATTGGCTGGACATTTGCTTTAATGTGGGTGTCTAATATTATTAAAGTTTAATAATAATATTGTAACAAGTATTGCATGAAGAAATTCCTTTTTCCCACACGTGGATGGTTGGTGGGAGAGTGATTGATGGAAGGTATCCACCTGAAAGCTTGCACCCGCCTGCCATTGTATTTGTCTCTATTTTTGCTGATCCGGTGCTCGACTGCACCTGCTGTACCAACTTGAATTACCTATATCCGATTGTATCTTCTGTCCTATACCCAATTATACTTGTTATCATGTACCCGACTGTCACGTACAATCAGTTCAGGCTAGTATAGCAGGTATTGTACTTACTGTCCTGCAGCCGATTGTACCTGTTGTTGGAGTACTCGATTGTACTTGTAGTTATACCAGCTATACTGTCCAGCATCTAGTGTTGTCGGAACCCACCTACAAAGTTGTACCAATTGTTGTCCTATACTCGATTGTACCTGCAACCCTTGGACCCGCCTACAGCTAGGGAGTGCATTAAAAAGGGGATGAGCTTCTCTCCTGAGGATTGAATTTGAATCTTTGTCAAGTATTTATCTTTGTATTTTCAGATTCAATTATTATTCAAATTAAATGTTGTTTGCACAAGTCTTGTCAGGCAAAATTATCACATCCCATTGCCTTCATTAAGTAAGGCCACCGGGACGGTGATTTTTTTTCCTATGATTACCTTGACCGCACCTTTGCATTTTGAGGAGCCAGTGAAGGTCATTTGGGGTATGAGGAAAACTGGGAGCAAAGCTAATTCGGAAGCACCAAGTATTACTCCCTCCGCGGTGTTTCATCTTTCCAGGCGTTAGTATGGGCGTGCTTGTTGGTACACAGTCTCGGAAGACCAGTCAGGGCAGGTGTTCACCCAGTGAAGGTGGGAGATTACGTGTGACTTGGTCTACTCCGACAATTGATTCTTCACTGGCAAAATCTTATTGTTTACGAGTTGTACTCACTCCTTATTATGGGGAAATCTGGCCTAGTGCAACTTGGTTGAACACAATGCTAATCAATACACTTAAATACACTAAGATTCGATGAACACTTGCTCAAATACAAGAACTAAATTGTTGAATTGACAAGAAACACACAATGAGCTGGAACGGCCGACCCCTCCCTCAAATAAAGTATATTGATCTTGGGAGAATCAAGTACATAGTGTCATGGGCATTTCTGATCAGATTTCCATACCAATGCATATGAATACAGTATTGCAAACAAGTGGTTGTCGTTGTAGACTTGCAATCCACGCTACCCTCTCAAGTACCCATGTTCCCTACCATCTGCTCTCTATTGTTCCACCAACACATGGTAGCAACAATCTGCAAGAGAGCACGTAGGACATGAGAACACTACACAGGGTATGTGATCTTGTAATCTGGTTCCTCCCTCCTGCTACTTGCTTCCATATTTAAGCGTAAAAGCTTACCAATAGCAAGTAGAGTCCATGACAGCTGAAGTCTTCGTCGCGATGGAAGTCCTTGGAGTGTTGAGATCTTCGATTTGTCGCCTTTCTTCGCGACAAAAGTCTTCAAGAGGATGAAGGGAACCTTGGGAAAACTTCCCCTATGGTTCAACTTGAGAAAGGAGGACTGAAATTAGGGTTTTCAGCAAAAAGGACCAGAAATTACAGCAATAAAGAGAGCTGTTTTGCTGAATTTCAGTCATTGGGAGTGTGTAGGAGAGTGATTAGCATCGAGAATCACTCTTGGAAGCTTGAAAATCACCTTAGCAAGCTTGGAAATGGAGTTGGGAAGGAGAATGTGCAGAAAATGCAGCCCGACAGCCCTCATGAAGGAGGTGCCAATCTCTAGAGAGAGGAGGAGGAGAGAGGTGGTGAGTTGTCCAGTGTAGGTGGCAGGCAAGTGCTTTGTGGAGCAAGCTAGAGTGGACACATGGCTGGTTACTCCCTTTGTACAAAGGGGATAAGGTCTAGGCGGTGGAGATTGGGTTATGTCCACCTCAAGACATCAGTGTGTATGAACACCGGGCTGGTCATAATTTATAAGTGAGTTTTGGTCGTCCAAAACTTAATGAAGTGTGTACACACTCACTTATAAATTAGTGCCAACTCCTAAGGCTAAGTTTATGACCAATACTTACCACCTGTCACATGCCACATAACCATGTCAGCAGACAGTTTCACACGCACGGTTCGCGGGCGGGCGTCCCCTTACCCGAAACTACACATTGGTCAAGCAAACATGAAAACAGCATGCAATTTCAATTGCAAGCAAGCACATAAAGATGCTATGCAATGCAGCATTGGTATGGACAATTCCCGTTCATGAGACTATACCAAAATAGACGTGCTCCAGGCAAGTACACGAGGTACCAGACCCAATGGAACACCAATCCACCAAGCATTTCCGGGCATGTACACGGAGGCACAAGTCCCAACGGAAAGCAAAGTCCACAGTATCACATGAGTGGCATCAATCCCCGGCATATACAACTGCCATGGATACCAGTCCAATGTACATACATGATAAGAAAGATCAATTGGGTGGCCAAATGGTGACATCCCCCCCGGCTTCTAAACAGTTGTGTGCAACTGAAAAGCATCCAAATATGTCTGAAGCACATGCGGGAATCTCTGAAGAACTCTTCCTCTACCCATTTAGCATCAATGGGAAGATAGTTCTTAAACTTCACAAGGTAATGTCTCACAACTTTGCCTGCAGCAAGCTTGTGTTCCTTGTGATACACAATCTGCTCTGGCTGCAAGATCTCCTTAAGCTCATCCACTTCTGGTGGATCCTTAATGACCGTTTCATTGGGCTCCGGCCCTACATACTTGCGAAGGAGACTCACATGAAAAGCATTGTGTATGTGCCAATGACTAGGTAATGCCAATCTGAAAGCCACTTCATTGATCTTCTCGATCACTTGAAAAGGCCCATAGTACCTGGTTGCAAGCTTAGGATATGCAGCCTCTTTGCCAGGCCTCTTTGCAAGTCTTGCTTTGTCAAATTTCAACAATACCCAATCATTCTCTTTAACATCCAATTGCCTTCTATGCTTGTCGGTAGCCCTTTTATGCTTGTCTTGTGACCTTGCAATGGCTGTCCGCATCTGAGCAAAAGCAATATCCAAGTCTCTTATATACTCATTAGTTGCAAATATCTAATCCTTTGTGCGAAGGATGGGTGGCAAAACCACCTTACCATAAACAATCTCAAACGGTGCTTTTCTCGTAGATGCATGCACCGTGTTGTTGTATACAAATTCCACTAGCGGTAAGTACTTCTCCCAAGAAGACTTCTGATCCGCCACATAACATTTCAAGAGATCCAACACGGCTGAATTTGTAGCCTCACTTTGCTCATCCGTTTGAGGATGATAGGCTGATGAGAAGTCCAATTTGGTGCCCATATTATCAAATAAGGCCCGCCAAAAGAGACTTGTAGTCCTGGGATCTCTATCCCCCACAATGGACTTCGGCATTCCATGATGTTTGAACACTTGTGCAAGATATATTTTAACCATATGCTCAGCTTTGATGGTCTTTTTGATCAGCAAGAAATGAGGAAAATGCAACATAGAGAGGAAATTGACCATCCTCATATGCTTCTCTGACAACTTAGTTTGGGTAAGAAAATACCTCAAACTCTGGTGATCTGTCTTCACAGTGAAATCAGCTCCGAGAAGGTAATGTTTTCATATAGTAAGTGCATGAATTACAGCCAAGAGCTCTTTCTCATAAATGCCAAGAGATAGCTCTGCATCATGCAATCTACAGCTCTCATAAGCCACGGCATGTTCCTCTTGATTAAGGACAGCTCCTATGCAATTTCCAGATGCATCACATTTCACACAAAAATCCGGAATGATCAACACTGGACCATGAGTAGTTGCATCTTTCAATTTGAGAAATGCATCCCTCTCTACATTAGTCCATTTGAACACGGCTTTCTTCTTTGTCAAATCATGCAAAGGAGAAGCAATCCATGCAAGTGCCGAATGAACCTGCTGTCGTGAGAGCATAATCCAAGAAAACTACGGATCTCATGCACCGAACTCAACTCGAATTGCATCAGTCTTTGCAGGATCCATCCGCACTCCATCTTTGGACGCAATATGCCCAAGATAATGTATCTCTGACAAGAAGAACTCACTCTTCTTTGCATTTATGAAGAGTTTATGCTTACGGAGTTCTTCAAAAACAATGGCTAAATGAGCTCTATACTCTTCTTCGGTCTTCGAGAAGACTAGGATGTCATCAAAGAAGACACCTGTAAATTTCTTATACCCACGGAATATGCGATCCATCATTCTATTGAATGTAGCCGGGGCATTTGTAAGACCAAAAGGCATAACAAGATACTCATAAAGCCCAAATGCTATCCTGAAAGTAGTTTTGTGTACATCCTCATGCACTACACGCACTTGATGATATCCACTCTTGAGATTAATTCGGCTAAAGCATGCCGATCCATCCAACTTGTCAAGGATGTCATCTATGCGTGGAATCGGAAACTGATTCTTGATGGTAAGCTTATTTAAAGCTCTATAATCCACACACATACGAAAGGATCCATCCTTCTTTTGAACCAAGAGGACGGGTGAACAATATGGGGAAGAGCTTGGCTGAACCAAACTCTTCTCAAGTGATCTCCTCTTTTTGGGATGCACTTACACGATAGGTTGGCCTATTAGGTGGTGAGCTACCTGGCACAAGATCAATGCGATGATCTTCCGGTCGTACCATTTGGTAACTCATCAGCAAAACAATCATTGTGCTCTTGCAAAAATTTCAGCCTATCATTACTAAGAGTGTTTACATGTACATTATTTTCCTCAACATGATCTCGTACAAAAATCAAGTACGCAAAAACACTCTTTTTCATTACTTTCTTAATTTGTATAGAGATACAAGGGGAATTGTATCACCCTCTTCACCAGCATCAATTACATGCTCTCGGCCTTTATGCATGAAGGTGATCCTGTTGGTCTTGTAAGGCTTTCCAAGCAATACATCAGAGCCATCAAAGGCGCCACAAGAAAATCCTCATAATCCGCATAGTCTTGAATGTGTATGCGCAACTTGCCAAAAATAGGCATGACCTGCACTTCTCTACCAACAAAGGCAGTCCCTGCTTCAATTTGAGGATCCATGTTCTCCACTTCAATACCCGAAGCAGCTGCCATCTGTGTGGATATGATATTTTCAGATGCACAATCATCAAACATGAACAAAGCGGGCTGATCCTTGAGCTGTCCCCAAGCTTTACATACAACCCTGTCTTTGCTATCATGTGAAGTGTTGCCTTGCACATCTGGAACCATATGCACATTAGGCTTTGATGCATTTGCATTATCACGCTGCTTCTTGTTTGGACATGCCTTTGTAATATGCTCGGTGCTACCACAAGTAAAGCATTTTCCCTCACTCATATATTGCTTTTTTCTGCTCCGGAGTGAGACCATAGTCTCTCAATTTGAAGGGACGCTTCTTGGTAGTGTGTTTAGCCTTATTGGATCGACTCAATTTGAGTTCCAATTGCTCGGCGGCGGTGGCGGTTGCAATTAGTTGGTGTAAGGTATGACCAGGATACATTTGTAGTCCCGCTTTGTACACGGGTTGCAATCCTGATGTTCGGGCACCTGTGGGGATTCCAAGACATGTGGGATGGTTGCCTTTTCTGCATAGGCATCCTCGGTATGAGCCAAGTATGCACGTGCTGCATCCCTCGGTTGCATGTGCAACTCTTGAGCAATCATTGCCATTGCATGATCCATATAAGATTCAGCTTTCCTGGCCTTCAAACGATCATGTACCAATGGATCCTCGCGGCGGTAGAGATTCAATTCTTCTTCTTGTGCATGGAGAAGAGCCTGCATACGAGTAAGTTCAGCCGTCAAGACTATGGACTCTCCTTTGTATCTTCTCTTTGCCACGGGATGGCTGTCCCACATATCCATGTTCCCTATTGTGCACCATATGAGTTTGCTCATCTTGTAAAGCATTGGAAGCATGCATTTCATTGTCCTTGCCTCGTGTGTTAGCATCTCCAACATTCATTGTATGGCTGTCCATAATGTTCTACGTGTAGAGATAGCTAGTGTTCACGGTGATCGTCTCTCACGATAGAAGTGAAAGAGAACCATATGCTCTGATACCAATGCAACTTGGTTGAACACAATGCTAATCAATACACTTAAATACACTAAGATTTGATAGACACTTGCTCAAATACAAGAAGTAAATTGTTGAATTGACAAGAGACACACAATGAGCCGTAACGGTCGACCCCTCCCTCAAATAAAGTATATTGATCTTGGGAGAATCAAGTACATAGCGTCATGGGCATTTCTGACCAGATTTCCATACCAATGCATATGAATACAGTATTGCAAATAAGTGGTTGTCGTTGTAGACTTGCAATCCACACTACCCTCTTAAGTGTCCATGTTCCCTACCATCTGCTCTCTATTGTTCCACCAACACATGGTAGCAAAAATCTGCAAGAGAGAACGTAGGACAAGAGAACACTACACAGGGTATGTGATCTTGTAATCCGGGTTCTTCCTCCTGCTACTTGCTTCCATATTTAAGCGTAAAAGCTTACCAATAGCAAGTAGAGTCCATGACAGCGGAAGTCTTCGCGATGGAAGTCCTTGGAGTGTTGAGATCTTCGATTTATCGCCTTTCTTCGTGACAAAAGTCTTCAAGAGAATGAAGGGAACCTTGGGAAAGCTTTCCCTATGGTTCAACTGGAGAAAGGAGGGCTGAAATTAGGGTTTTCAGCAAAAAGACCAGAAATTACAACAATAAAGAGAGCTGTTTTGTTGAATTTCAATCATTGGGAGTGTGTAGGAGAGTGATTAGCATCCGGAATCACTCTTGGAAGCTTGAAAATCACCTTAGCAAGCTTGGAAATGGAGTTGAGAAGGAGAATGTGCAGAAAATGCAGCCCAACAGTCCTCATGAAGGAGGCGCCAATCTCTAGAGAGAGGAGGAGGAGAGAGGTGGTGAGTTGTCCAGTGTAGTTGGCGGTTGGTGCTTTCTGGAGCAAGCTAGAGTGGACACATGGCTAGTTACTCTCTTTGTACAAAGGAGATAAGGTCTAGGCGGTGGACATTGGGTTATGTCCACCTCGGGACATCAGTGTGTGTGAACACCGAGCATGTCATAATTTATAAGTGAGTTTTGGCCGCCCAAAACTTAATGAAGTGTGTACACACTGACTTATAAATTAGTGCTAACTCCTAAGGCTAGGTTTATGACCAATACTTACCACCTGTCACATGCCACATAACCATGTCAGCAGACAGTTTCACACGCACGGTTCGCGGGCGGGCGTCCCCTTACCCGGAACTACACATTGGTCAAGCAAGCATGGAAATAGCATACAATTTCAATTGCAAGCAAGCACATAAAGATGCTATGCAATGCAGCATTGGTATGGACAATCCCCATTCATGAGACTATACCAAAATAGACGTGTTCCAGGCAAGTAGACGAGGTACCAGACCCAATGGAACACCAATCCACCAAGCATTTCCGGGCATGTACACGGAGGCACAAGTCCCAACAGAGCCAAGTCCACAGTATCACATGAGTGGCATCAATCCCCGGCATATATAACTGCCATGGACACCAGTCCAATGTACATACATGATAAGAAAGCACGAGTGGACCAATTGGGTGACCAAATGGTGACACCTAGGGCCTGTGAACACTTGTACATATAAATAATCCAAGAAATACAACAGTATTGAGGGGGAGGCCGGCCCCAATGATGGTATCAAGCATTCTTGATCATTTTTAGTTTTAATGTTGCAAGTGTCCATTATTTGAATTATTTAAGTGATTTAAAATATGTGTATTTTATCTTCCGATTTGTAGGCCTCCTGTAGGGAGCGGTTACACTCTCTCTCATCTCTTAAAGTTTGAAGTGATAAAGTGGATTGCTAAAGACTCGCGAAACTCGGGATAAAGAAGGCGGTGTGAGACTTTGTGTGACAGGATCCTTCATTACGCATAATTCCGCTACATGTTACATTGGTATCAGATTCAGCTTGTCCACACACACCGCATCCTAGCGTGAGAGCATCCTTGGATTGTCATACTTCGCTCTGGCACGACCACTAACTTTAGTAACGTGTCTACATAGGAGAGTAGACATAAGCAGGAAGACGTCTCCCCTAAAGCACACCATGCTCTTCCTCCTACTACAGATACCATAGCTCTTTTCCGAGCATAGAACCAGCTTCTCAAAGAGTGTCTCCAATTCTTGGAGGCAACAACAACAAAACCCACTCCTTCGGGTATCCTTGACTTCGTCGCCCTCTTCTTTCAAATAGAACAACAAAGACGAGAAGATGAAGCCAGATGGCGAGAAGAAAAAGCAGATAGACGAGACTATGAGGAAGCCCAGCGCAGGCTTGAAGAAGACCGGCGTCAGCCTAAACTCGCCGCTCGGGAGCACCAATGAGAGCTTGATCGAGAGCGAATGTTACTCGAACACCAACGGGAAAGGAGGCCTTGCATCTGAAATATTAGCACAACCTCTCTTCAATTTTCCCACCCATAGGTGCCACGTGTGATCATTTGGCTATCAATCAATTTATTCATCAGTTTAATGCTTATTTTCCTTTGGCAAAGCTAACTGATCCTCAAGGCAAAGTCCATGTAGCGGCTCTCCACCTCATGGGTGAGATAGTCACTTGGTGGCAGCATTGGTCTAGTATCTATACAGACCGCATCATAGGTGTCACAGCTCTTTGCTGGAATACCATTGTCCATGACCTAAAGACCAGATTTCTTCCTCCCCAGTATTTGACCAACCTGGCAAATGAGTTCTATGGACTCAGACAGAATGGGTTACCCGTGCTTCAGTTTTCTGATAAGGTTAAAACTTTAGCACAACAATTAGGGTTATCTGAGCAGGCCAAGATGGATCAATTCATTCGTGGATTAGATTCTAACATTCGGTTCATAGTTCGTAACTTTGAACCTAGCATATATGTCCGAGCTTTGACTCTGGCTCGAAATGAAGATGAATGGAGGCAAGTCTAAGCAACCGCAATCTAGTACCAAACCCCAACAGAGCAACAATTTGCTTCGCAGCTGGAAAAAGGTAATGCGATTCTAAAGATGCTAAGAAGGACGGTAGTTCTAGCTCCAGTCCAAGGGGTAAAAAGGATAACCAATCCAAACCTAAGAAAACTCCTGAGGAAAAGACTAAAGCAAGCATCACTGGAGGCTATCTTTCTCCAGAGGAGCAAAGGAAGTACCAGTCAGAGAACATATGTTTTTTTTGTCATACCATTGGGCATGGTAAGAAGGATTGCCAGAAATGGCAAACGGAGCAAGTCTCCAAACCACCTGCTTTCACAGTTGCCATAGCATCTCCTGCTTCTCCAACCCCGCCTACTACCACCAATGCAGTTCAGCTTTTACCTTCTATGCATCCTATGTTATCCATGGTATTTGATGCTAAGCATGAGGGTGAGAGTGATGTTGCATAGAAAAGCCCCATCCGAGCTTATGGCTTTGCCAAGGGCCGCCAATCTGTAGTCCTATTTGACATGGGCAATTCTGAGGCGGCCATCTTTCCCGAGTTGGCTACCAAAATGAGCTGTACAGTAGTGTCCTATTATTTGGATGTGGACGGATTCACACCTGGTCTCCGCACCCACATTTCTCAAATGGCACAATAGTTTTCCTTCGTAGTTCAAAAGGCCTCGGTCCAGTGAGATTTCATTGTCTCGCCTCTTTTGGGGTGTGACATGATCTTAGGAATCCAATGGTTTTGTCAGTATGAACCTATTTCCGATTGGGGGTAGGACACTTTTACTATCTGTAAAGGTTTTCTTGAGCCCGTTATGATTCGTGGGGATAGAAGCATTCTTGGCATCCCGTTGATTTCTCATCTCCAAGCTCGAAGAGCTATCCACAAGGAAGCGGAAGGAGCATTGATTTATGTTCATGCTTAGACAGCCTCTACCTCTTCGATAGTGGCTATCTCATCTTCATCTCCAATCCCACAATTAGTAGACCTCTTGCCTCGACACTAGGACATTATGCTTAGGGACGATCTCCCACCTAGTCACCCCCCATCTCGCCTCGAGGACATTATGCTTAGGGAAGATCTGAGCTCCTCTGAGCCGGATTCGTTCAGCCATCTTCCTCGCCATTTGCTGCACCTATCCTATTTGTCCAAAAGAAGGACAAGTCTGCATGTCTTTGTGTAGACTACAAGACATTAAACAAACTTACCATTAAGAATAAGTTTCCTATGCCAAGGATTGAGTACATTTTGGAGCATTTAGACGGTGCAAAATTTTTCACCAAGATCGATCTCAAGAGTGGTAACCATCGGGTTTTTACAATTCTGAACCATTCCAAATCATCACAGCATACTGTCAAGTGATGCACACATGATAGAGCAACACTGTTGCAAACTGTACCACGCAAGCATGGCAATTATGCATGTCTTCTTTTTACAATTTTCAAGCACCCAAAACTTAAATGGAACATAGAGGATTTAATAGAAGACCTACACGCTGTTATCTCGAGCATTGGTCCTTGGAGTCTGACTGGATTCCTTCACAGTTTACCTCTTCCACACACACAGCTGCGTACTGATCATTTCAAGTGTCACGGCGCAAGTTCGTGGGACAAGGGCACACTTTGCCTGTATTCTCACCTGGCAGCCCTTCACTTCTCTCCTTCTACCTTTTGTGTCTCTCCTTTCTTCTCAGAGCCCTCAACATTGGCAGCATGATCTCATTTCACTTCTTGCACTCCAGATGATCTTTCCACCAGTACCCACACTAGCTAAGTATGACCCCTACATTGACCTAAGTGCACCTGTTTCTACATGCGAACTTGATCCAAACAGTGCCCATACTCTCATACAGTGCCCATACCCTCATACTCTCAAACCATGCATGAATCCTTCTACTATCTGGGCTATGTATACCCACCTTAGCAAGTGAAACCCTCTTGACCCAGCTAGGCCCTACCTCCAAGGGCTGGAACAGTGTGAGCAAATTTACCACACAACACTGTCACCAGTGAAAAGGCAGTACTTACAGGGGGCATGATTGGCAGTTGTAGTTGTAATCATCTCCAATTATGAGTACACTTTGTTTGCACCATTATGCACAAGGTCTGTGTTTCATGGTATAGATGCTGTGCATATATGCTCATAGACCCTAAACATTGTGCGTTTTTGACATCCAATTTATTGTCTTTGTCTTTAGCAGATCCCGAGCAGTTCATTGATTGCATACCTGGAATTCCACCTCTGCGTGCCGGTGACCTGCCTCTATCTGTTCGCACGATCCCATCTTTTGCTGTGGATATAGTCAAAGATATCTCTGAAGCAGCAGGGGTTATCCTCAACACTGTTTATGAGTTCGAAAAAAAGCCTCTTGAGGTCATAGAAAAGAAGGTTCCCATCTACCCAATTGGCCCAATGCTGCTCATGCTGAGCTCTCTTGAGTCTGTTGCAGGAGAGACACTTGGCCTGTGGACCGAAGAAAGAGAGTGCCTTAAATGGTTAGACACCAGGCTTGCTGCTTCTGTTCTGTTTGTTTCCTTTGGCAGCTTGGCAAGTATGGGTGGGGATCAGATGAGAGAGCTTGCCGAGGGTTTGGAAGCTAGTGGGCAGGCATATCTATGGGTTATACGCCCTAATGCAGTTGATGGGCCACTCTCAAATGTGTTGCCAGATGCCTTCACAGAGAGAACAAAAGAAAGGGGCCGTATTATCACATGGGCCCCTCAAGTGGAGGTTCTTTCGCATCCTGCAGTGGGGGGTTTTCTAACACACTGTGGTTGGAACTCCATAACCGAGAATATTTCAATGGGGGGCATTCCTATGATATGCTGGCCGCAGAGAGCAGAGCAGAGGCTCAATACTAGGCTGTTGGTGGACGAGTGGAAGGTAGGTTTGGAGCTGCAAGAGGAAGCTGGGGTGGTGAAGAGGGAGGTGGTGGAGAAGGTGGTGATGGAACTAATGCAAGGAGAGCTGGGAAGGGAGCTGAGGACGAGAGCTATTCAGCTCAAGGAAACAGTGTCCTTGGCCGTACAGGAAGGAGGAATCTCTTATAAATACGTGGGGGCCTTAGCTCAAGATATTGAGAAGCTATCCAGCTCAAGGAAACGGTCTCCTTGGCTGTACAGGAAGGAGGATTCTCTTATAAATACCTGGGGGCCTTAGCACAAGATATTGAGAAAGCTTGGACCCAATTATTATACATAGCAATGCATGGTATACATGTTTGCACATAAGAGTTTTAATGGAGGGTAGGATGTATAGCATGTATTCATAGCTAATCAGCATCGATCTTGGTTGTACATAATTCATCAGTTACAATATCATGTATGCACATGGTATGGATGGAAATTAGTTATATATGTACCTAATGCAAGCATTGTATCAATGGGACATTCTAACAAACTTGTTGGACGAAATCAAAGCTAGGAGGACAAATTTTTGTGTTTTTTTCCCCGAGTTTTGGCCAGCCTAAGCTTTTCTTAGAAACCACCCAAAACGAAGAAACTTTTTTAGCATTTTCATTTCTTCATGGGAAAATCGACCGTTGACTTTTTTTACTGTTTACTCCCTTCTCTTTCAGTTGTGGTTCTCTGCTTACAGATTTGAAGGTTACGTTGTGCAATTTGCTCCTAACTATCACACACAAAATTCCATAGAAAGGATGCATTATAATGGCAAATCTAATAGTTAAATAGAGCTTTATTTGATGTTTGGGAGCCATCATCTTATATCGTTTTAAACAGTACGATATGTTAATCATTTCGAAGAAAATATCATAATGTTATTTAGATACTCATTGGCATGAGTCTTGTGAGTTCTTCATACTTGTAAATAGGCTGTAAAACAAGGTGTAAAGCACTCATCAATTGAGTGTAGGATGAAGAAGGGAGGTGGAAATAACAAAAATGCAGGGTACATGTGAGCCTTTAAGTGAAGGTGCACACCTCTCAATCTTAACATGCTCTTGCCTGACACTTTTAGCTACACTCTCGTAATAAAATTTATCTCAATTCTAACATGATAAATTTAAACCTCTTGCAATTTAAAAATATCATGCTGAATTTAAACTCTAGTTCACTTATACTAAAAATTCCATTGAATTAGAGATATCAAACCTCCTATTGAACTTAAGCATGAACTTGCCCTTGAATGATCTCTTGCATTAGGTTCTCATCTGTAGCCAGCCTTCCATCCCTTACTGTATTCCTTGGGCAATGGCTTGGGGTCTTTATCATGAGATAGCTTAGTGTACATCTAAAGCTCCTTGAGGTTTTTATTTTTCCTTCTTTGGTTTTGCTCTTCCTAGAGTGCGTCTAGCTAATAGGGCTCACTTTTTTTAAGATCCATAATAGTTTGAAAAGCTCTTAGTGATTTAGCATCTCTTATTTCTTCTTCAAGTCCTCTCCTCTCATCTACAACTCCATGTGGGTCTTAAGTGCATGATTGCTTTGGACGCACATGCATGAACAAGCTTTTCTTTTCTTTTTCATCAATTGTTTGTATATCAAGGTTTTTAGACCTTTGCGTTTAAATTTTCTATTAAAAAAAATCTTTAACTTAGAGAATCTTCTTGCTAGACATTTGAGCTTGCTTCCAATATGCTCGGTTTTGCACGATAAAAATGCTCCCTCCCTCTCTCTCTCTCTCTCTCTCTCTCTCTCTCTCTCTTTACACGTACACACAATGATCCATGGCAAGACTTAGCAATGAGGATGGGGTTTGCTTGCAGAAGTGCAACTCTACCTTTAAAAAAGGGGGAAGGAGGGCAAGATTGTCGTGAGGAAGGGGGATTTATTGCTCTCTCTCTCTCTCTCTCTCTCTCTCTCTCTCTCTCTCTCTCTCTGCCTTTGCAAATGGATTGTCTATGTGGAGCCAAGTTTGTGTGAAGGGAGCAAGATGTAATGGATGACTGCATGGCAAGGGACGCACACATGACTCCCACTCTTCTTGATTCCTTTCATGGAATGAAGTAATCTTTTATGTTTCTAAGGGGCTAAACCTTAGGAACTTTAGGGCATACCTTTCCTTTGCATTAATAAATGCTCGTGAAGTTCACATGATTGACACATCAAATTGAGATGGTATGAAAAGAAAAGCAAGATGCTCATCTGAGGCACATTCCATACAAAGATAGTTATTGTATGAATAGATGAATGGAATGGATATGATTGAGTCTGAAGCCATGAGTAACATTTGGGAAGAAGGATGATGAATAGTGTAAACTTTTAAATAACATGTTTGTGATTAGAATTAACTAATGCTCTATAATCACCAAAAGCTACTAAAACTCTACCAGATCCTTGCCAGAAGGTCAAAGATGCATAAGAAAAAGATGGAGGGGTCGCAGAAGGCAGATGAATGTATTGTGAACACAAAGACACTTTTAAGGCGAATAGGCTTTAGTATAAGAGCATCGAGGGACAAAACTCAACAATCATGAAGAGACTCAAACGCCTCCAAGCCTCAGTTTGGCAATGGGTTGAAGAGGAAAGTCCATTGAAAGTACCAAGCTTGCAAACCAACAACCTACCACTATATTTTGAGAAACTATCCAACCAAATGGAAAACTAGAGGGGCAAGGTTGTCTAAACTAAATGGAAAGGCCCTTTTGAGCCATCCAAAAAGTAGGGGTTGAGTTCACAACCACAAGATTACTCTTATACATTTGTCTACACACACATATATGTATATCTATTAAAAATTACATCAACAAACTACATTTCTTTTTGACCCAATGCAGTGTCTATATATGGAATTGGTTTTGGGGGTTCTAAAGCTCCCCTCTAGCTAGTACCAATCTTTAATCCAAGTCTCTCTGTTACATGCAGTGGAAATAGCCACAACACCTGAGGAGGACATTAACGTGGACCTTCTAGTCCATCCACATACCTGTAGAAGCTTCCAAATCCAAAAAAGAATGACGCACCTTCCATAGGCCTGCACCTTCCATAGGCCTGCACCTTTGATGCGAGGCAACTTGAACACCAGCACGTAGCATTAGCAACGACGATATGAATAACAATCCAGAACGACCGCATAGCCATTACACGTGTCGATTTCTCCAAAAAAAAAAGGATCATAAATTAAAGCCAAAAAAACGTTTGTGGTGCATATTCCACATGGAGGAGGATATGGTGTGAGGCATTAGCAAGTACAATAGTCAAGTACATTAGCAAGTACAATAGTCAAACTTTGATGCTTGTCAATTTTGGTTGATTTTTCCGCTTGTACGTTGTGGGAAAAATCATAAAATGGTTGATTTTTTTGTTTGTATGTTGAGGGAAAAGTCATAAAAATGGCAATTAATCTTTGATTTTAATTATTTCTGTAGCTTTTTTATATTCATTACTTAGCATTTTCCACTCAAACTTTACTAGTAAGATTAATTTAGAATCATTTGAACAAGGGAAGGTGATAAAACTTCAAAACTTTTTCGTTCCGCTTTCACTACCTTGTCATCAAGCTTCGTCCGGGATCTGAGATAGCACATGTGCATATGCCAAACAACCAAAAACATGTATGTGTTCATGTGCATGTTTATCATCATGTGCATGTGTATTAATATCATTATGTGCATGTGTATCATCACATGCATGTGTGTGTGATACATTATCTCATCATCATCTGCATCATAATATAATGAATGGATTTATCTAGGTGAATGGGAATCAATGGGATGATGGCTAGTAGATGTCATGGATGAGTCATAGAAACTATCGAGCCCATGTGAACACCATTGTGATAGGGACACATGTGTACGCATTCACACATGTCCTCTAAGGATCCGATCCTATCATGCCAGGACTCACATACTATCCATGAATGAAAATCATGATCATCATCTACCATGTAGCCATGCACATCAACAACACCAATATCACGACCATGCATCATCCAACCATCCCAAAACTCCTGATAAGTTTTGCCCATGGTGAATATATGTGGCAACAATGCCCACATCCGGAGACACCTCCACGATGCATAAAAATCCTTGGTCTTGACCAAATCTCCCATCCCTAATGACGAAAATTGATGGACGTTTTAAAAAATCCACAAAAGAGCTCGGTGTCAATGCCAACATGTGAACAATGTCCACAAAACAAAGCCATGTGAATATACTCAGGCTAAAATATGGGTGGATGAAATGTAGGAGGGGAAATTGTTATGGGCTACCACACCTGCCAAGAGGAAATTCCACACAACCGCAATCAGGAGAAGCAATAAACATAACAATTGTTGGATACTTACGAATGCTTCGAGCTTACATCCCTTGAGGCTGCCCAAGCTCACTTTGGAAGCTCCACTCCTCTGATCTCCACCTACACACTCCACCTACACACTGCCACAACGGAGTCACTCGCACCACAATGCAGGGCAATCTACCTCTCACTCTTCCACACACACATGCATAGAAGAGGAACATGCACTAGAGCACTCTCTCTCTCTCTCTCTCTCTCTCTCTCTCTCTCTCTCTCTCTATGGACAAAACAAGAGCTCTCATAGCACAAAGGGGGATTGTGTCATTTCATTATGAGAATTTTTCTTTTATACAACTAGCCCTTATTGGGCACCCAAAACTTACTAACTAAGGCCTTGGGTGGCCAGTATCTCAAAATGTACAACTTTTGTAGTGCCTTTACATAACACTTATTAATGTTCTCAATTGGAGGAGCATCTTTGTTAATCCAAAATGGGATTAACATCTCCCCCTCCCTGATGTAGGTTATGTTCTCAGAACCTCTTACCGAGGTGGGAAGACCTAGTCGCCGAACTTGTGTCTGTAGAAGTTCTGGCAGGATTGAAGGTTTTTTAAGGTTCTGTCTAGAACTCGGTGTCTACCATGTCTTCAAATGTGACATGCATGTAACCTAGAAGACACCTGAGGGCGATGATAATAAATCATCATGCCTTGTTCAGTTGGGCCTCTGTTCATGTCAAAGAAGAGCTGGTTTGCCTCAAATCCATCATACCTTTCCTTTGGCAGCTGGGTTTGCCTCAAATCCATCATACCTTTCCTTTGGTTGATCGATAAGAAGGACGATCAACTTCAGGAATCTGATAGTAGCCACGATGTCTGGATTTGGAATTTTGTGCCACGCTTGTATCCATATGAGCATTTGTTGTCATTGGCTTGTGATATCTTGGAAGGTAGATGGTGAGAATTGCGGAAAGTTGTAGTAGACACGAGAATCTCTTTGCTTGGCTTCGTGGAGCTGGAGTAGAGTAAGGCGCCTTTTGAGTGGCATGAATAAGGAATCCACTTGTTGTGTTGGCGGGGAGCACTGGTACTGATAACTATATTATGGTACTATAAGATACTCCTTGCGCTATTCTGGCTGTATGCCAAAATCTGCCATGCGAGGGTTGGTATCATTTGTTTGTATTGCCGTGTAGCCTCCCCTTGTATGCATTGGATGTTGTTTGCTCCATCTGCGGCGGCGGAAACAATAGCTGATCATGAATGTGACAATTCTTATCAAATGCGGATTGGCTAGCTTTGTGTGACGAGCCACACTCTCCCATAATGTCTCTTCTCGTCCCATCACTAAAAGCTCTCCTAATTTTGGCATTGAAGCTTGGAGAGGGTATGGAACGTAAGGCCTCCTTGACTCCATGTTCAAGTATGCATCCGACAGGATCCTTCTGGTAGACTCAAATGGTGTGATTTGCATCACACCTTGAACATGAGCTTAGGCTTTAAGAGTGGGTTACCTATGCAGATGAAGCCCTTATATTCTACTGCAAACAAAGATTCAAGAACAAGTTCATCATAAAAGCTTGGATCTCATCTTGAGATTGATGGTTATGTACCTCATTGTTTGGCCTGGTGGAGATAGCGTTGGTGCCGCAGTAACTCCTTGGGGGCTGTAAAGATTCCTCCTCAGCCGAATAATGAAAAAGCTTTTACCTCAATCCCCTATAATCATTCCCTATTTCAGAATGCAAGAAAATATTAATTTTCCTTGTTTTCGCCTAGAGAGAAGAAAAATTCTAGAGAGAGGTAATTCAATATTGAGATATTTTTAGATATAAAAATTCTCCTAATATTTAAAATATATTTCCTTAAAACAGAAGTTCAAAATAAATTCTTCAATGTGCATTAGGAATCAATTAAAAATGATATAAGGGACCTTAGCCTAAGGATCTAGATTTTCAGAAATTTCTAGATTATGGTCCAATTAAGGTTCTTAGGGGGGCCAATAGGATTAATCCAAGTATTCGGATTAGATAAATCCAAAGAATAAAAGAAAATATCAAAAAATGAGTGAATGCTCACATAAGATGAAGAGTTGACTGAGTACAAGGTTTATTAGTTAAAAATTAAGAGATATTACTAAAAAAAGAGATATTTTGAAAAAATGATGAATTTATGTCACCTTGGTAAGGAGAGGGGGACCTTTGAGTTAGGTGCCTCCTTCACATGTGTGGGAGGGTTTTTAATTCAAAAAAATTATGATATTTTTATCTCTCCTCTCGACTGGATCAAACTGGATCAAAAGGGGACCCAAACTGGTCCAAATCTTGTCCAAATTGAGTCAAACTGAAGCTGGAAAATTCTAGAACCCAGTTGGAGTCAATTGGTGGCCTCCCTCACCTATAAATACACCCTCATTCTTTTGTATTTTCATCTGCAAGCTATACCATGCTAGTATTACATTAAAATAATCATATTTTCTATTGTTCCTTAAAATTCCTCTACTTTTGGGGAGCTTGGAGCTTCTCTCTCTCTCTCTCTCTCTCTCTCTCTGTGTGTGTGTGTGTGTGTGTGTGTGTGTGTGTGTGTGTGTGTGTGTGTGTCTCTCTCTCTCTCTCTCTCTCTCTCTCTCTCTCTCTCTCTTCAACAACTCTTGGAGCTCTCCTCTCCACTTGCTAAACCAATTGATTGGTTGGAGGCTTCACTTCTAGAAAAAGAAGCAAGCTAATCCTTGAGGTAAGAATGAATTTTATGGTTTTTTTGTTAATTTTCTCAAATGACTTCTCTTCTCAACCCCTTTGAAGCTTGAGAAGTTTTCTAATTAGTTGTTTTAAATTCAAATCAAGCTTTCCCTAAGAATCTTAATGTGTAATCAAGAAAAAGTTAATATTTATGCTTATTTAGAATGCTTTCTTATGTATATTGCTCTCTCAAAAATAATAGTCATTTATATGACATTCTTTAGCAAAAGAATGCTTCTCTTTGATAATTTCTTATTAAACCAAACTCTAGGCTTGTTAAGCTAGAGAATAAGAAAATGGTATTTTTATGATTTTATGTTAACAAAATAACGGTTAATTCTTTTAGATTATTTATAAGTAGTTAAAAACTACTTTGATTGATTCTAAATGAGAAGTAGATTATCCTATCAATTTTGGGAAAAGAGAAATAATGGAATTAGCTTAATCTAGTGGAATAATCATAATTAAGTTTATGATTATGGTTAAAATTATGATTTAAATCCATAGTTTAGATTTAAGCTTAAAAATAGATCTTCTATCATATTTTCATTACAATGTTTTATTCTTTTAAGAAAAAAATAAAAATTATGAATAATAGCAAACGAAGTTATGGTAAAATTTTCAAAAATTAATACATATCTTATTTTTATGCATAAAGCTAAAAGAGGACTTTCTATCATATTCTAGGATTGGACATCCTATCCAAAAAGAATGATTTTTATCATATTCATGGGAAATAAATTTTTAGTATTTATGCATAAATATTTAATTAAAAGAAAAGAGAAAATTTTGGTAAATTTTTTTTTATGCACCCTGATGAGAGATCAAAGATTCTCATTAGGAAAATCTGGATTAAGTGAAAAGGGTTTTGTGGAACCAATCTCTCGAATCTGAATCAAGAAAAAACCTCGTGAACAATTCCAATTCTTGAAACAAAGAATAGACTACCGATGAATTAGCATAGTTTTTCCTTAATCGAATCTAGTTGGAAATTCAATCAAATGATGGGTAGATTACCCTGATGAGAGATCAATGATTCTCATTAAGAAAATCTGGATTAAGGAAAAAGGGTTTTGTGGAACCAATCTCGAACCGGGAATTCTACTTGCATAGAACCTCTGTTTTCTTTTAAAGGACTGTTTTACATGCCAGAATGCTGGAGGAAGCATTTGGTATGTGTTTAACTAAGGAGAGAATCGTTGCAACAGTTGGCGCGGGGAGTCATCGAGGGACGTCGCTCTCGCGACAAAGCCTACGGAGGTCTTGACCAACCTCGGTATGGTTAAAATGGTGTGCTTTTGGTAAGATGTGCGAGGACCGACGAAGCAGTCTCTGAGTGAAGTGCTAGGACACCTAAGTAGGATCCTAGAGGGTTCTGACCAGGTGATGCACGGGCTCGCAGTTGCTAGGATACCCATGCGTACGTCAAGGAAGATACGGATGAACTAAAAGGAATTACTTTTGTGAACTGAATTTTGATATTGGATCTCGTTGGTTGACCAGCTGGTCTTCAACAACGGAGAGTTCGGATGATATATTTTGTAAAACAATGGACTCAATAATTTGGAGGATTATGATCAGTAGTAATACTATGATTTTATTGAAAGATTGTTTTAAAGACAGCAAGTCTATTAAAATGGCAATTTCATATTGGGTGTGTAAGTGGTATGACTACCTTGAATTTTACTTGAAGCACCGGCCAGGGAACTCTTTTCCTCGGTACTCGGGAAAAACATAACCAAATTTTTATAAAGGAATCCCATCAATACAGTGGTGGCTGGGCGCGGTTGGCTAACCCATGGGGTTAGGCTGGATCGGGGCATTCCTGCAATACAAATAGTTACGACCGATTAAGTTACGTTAGTTAGAATAAGTCCTAGGAAGGTCCTTGTTCTATGTGGGAGGGAATCAGCGGCTCTGCCTTGCTAAAGGAGGAAAAGATCAGTTTGGGCGTGAGAGGGAAGTTTTTCTAGGCTCGGATTCGGAGGAACCGCCAGGCTAGTCTCTTGTCCGGATAATCGTGGTGGGCGAGGCCCTGAGTGTGGATCCTTGCCCCGCGTGAGAGGCTGACGCTGCTTCCGTCGTCGCTGGCACCCTCGGAGGGGGCATCTCGGAGGGGGCGGGGTCTCACAGCTAGTATCAGAGCCTTGTGTAAAGCTAATAAGGAAAAATGAATTCTTATCAGAAAATTTATAATAAAAATTCAGAAAGAGGATTTACGTATTGTATTTTCATTCCTAAGCTTTATTAATGAAGATTTTTAATCAAAGAATTTGGTTTTATAGATAGAAAATCCACACTTATCTCGGTATTCCCGATCTCACCCAGTCACACAGGACATGACTGCCTTCGCCTTCGAGCATATCGTCTCTTCCGCATACGACTCGACTGAGCCGAGCCAGACTCGCAAGCCATTTTGAGGATTTATATTTCCCAAATCCAGCGAGAGACGGCAGCAGAAGTGGCACGTAGGGCAATACGTCCATGTCTCTTGCAATCAGCGCATGACGCTGAGGGAGAATATCTTGTGGCCATGTTCCTATTGAGGTTTAAAGTGATTCATGGTGTTATTCTGCATCACCCCATGCCTCAAGATTTCAGACTTTCCTGCCATATCTATAGACTTCTTAGATGTAGCTCCTTTGGCAGTAAGGGAACATTTGTATCGGGGCAAGTCTGTAGCCCAGTATCGTCGTCTTATGCATTTCCCAAGGAGGTTTTGACTTTCTAGAGCCGAGATGCTCTATGTACATATTGCAACCTTTATATAAATAAAGAAATGTTTTGTAGAAAATTCCTTGATATAAGTGATTGTTTATTATTTGACGATTTAAAGAAGCAAGATCTGTTACTCGGACATATGTCATAGATCTCCAATAAGATTGTTTACCTTCTTTATGAGTAATTATTTTCCAAACCTCTTAAGTCTTAGGATCTCGTTGACGAAATCAAAATAAAAATTTAATAATGTATCATTTTTTGTAGAATCATGAGGCGAGTGAACCGTTGGCCGACAGTCAGATCCTCTCACCTGATGAGGAAGAGCTTGACCCCGACGTGCGCAAGGCTATTCACAGAACTCAGCTAGGACCCTTCAAGGGTGAAGGGGAGAACTTGGGCGAGGCTGTGGAGAAGTGGGTCGAGGCCATGGAGGAATATTTTGATGTCACCGGATACAACGAGAGGAGCAAAATGGCTCTCGCTAGGCTAAAGATTGTGGAAACAGCCAGGGTGGCATGGAGAAACCATTGCGACACCAACCATCTGGATAGGAATACCCAGTCTTGGAATGACCTCAAAGCTTATCTAAGGAAGAGATTTTGTCCCCCCGAATTTTTAGAAACCAAGATGAATGAATTCTTAGAGCTAAACTAGGGGAGCAAAACTATTGAAGAATATCACAAGGCATTTGCTCTTCTCCTCAAGTACTCACCGCCACTAGACGAAGAGCAACTCATGGCCAGGTTCATTCGGGGAATGAACAAACCTTTAGACACCCTGGTCAAGAGTGCCAAGCCAGTTTCCATGGTTGAAGCTATAAGAATGGCGAAGGACTTCGCCAAAGTCTTCATCGTTAAAGTCCCGCCAAAGCCAGCTCCCTCATCCTTGAAGAGATTCCAAACACCCGGATGTTCTTCAACCCTTCCGCCTCCAAAGAGATAGCAACGTCCCAACCAAAATCTGGAGATAAGAAGTGTCAGGAATGAGGGAAGACCTTTTCCTCGAAGCTCTTTCTCCACAGGAACTCCGGCTCTTTCAAGAATGCAGAGGGAAGAACTTCAAAGTGAGAACATGTGTTTTGGTTGTCAGGGGTTTGGGCACCAGCTCAAGGATTGCCCATCTCTTTTTATGGGCCAAGGAAGCCAGGGTCCTAGAGTTCAGAGACAAACTCCTTCGTATCAGTCCAATCAGGGTCCCCCGCGCCAAAATCAGGGCAACCCTAGAAGAGTGCCAGCTCAGCCTGCAGCCTGCATGCAAAGAAGTCTCCGAACTCCCTCCCAAAATTGGGGTAGCCAAAGAGAGAGAGTTCCACTTCAGACTGCAGCCGCTAGAGCCGTCACTATAGCTGAGGAAGTGGAGGAAGAAAAAGGACAGATCTATGTCGCAATTGAGCATCAGGGAAAGAGTCATCAATTTTCACTCCTCGAGACTCTAGCAGAGTACCAGGGTAAGCAATTCAAGCTTTTGATTGATTCAGGCAGTACTCATTCTTTTATTTCCCCAGGATGTCTGTGTAAGTTAGTCCTAAATCAAAATTAAGGGAAACCTATGCAAGTGGAATTGGCCAGTGGAAAGATTCTTTTCACACACCTTGAGATAGACCTTATTCAGTTTAGTCTAGATGGGAATGTAACAGATTGCGAGTTCAAAGTCCTACTACCCTTGGGAATCTATGATGGAATCCTTGGAATGGATTGGCTCCATAAGAATCAGGCTGACATTCATTGTCACAATGGAACCATCTCTTTCCTTGACCTTCACGGGAATAAAGTTCAAGGAACTGGAATTTTTGGATCCCCAGTGCTGCAATTAGTCAAGGCTTCTAAACTGTTAAAGGGCTCAGAAAGAGGCAAGCTGTTTATGTCGTTAAGATGAATCCGATAGACATAAAATGCAAGGCTAAAGAACCAGAGTGTTTTAGTGAGAATGCAGATGTGTTCCCAGAAGATCTGACTGAGATGCCTCCAACTCACGAAGTAGATGATGAGATCGAGTTAACCCCCGGAAAACAGGAACCAGAGATGGACATGGATGCAAATATGGTTGAGAGTGTAACTAAGGCTTCTTTGCGTATTGTTGAAATGCTAAAGACAAAGTCCATGGATGACAAGGGTTCTGAACCAGTTGAGTTGTATGGTTGTGAAGAGATGCCTGTTTTACAAGAGTTGGAAGTGCTTGTGGACACTGTTGTTGGAAAGGATCTGGATTTTTGTGTGCATAAAGGTCAGAATGTTGGAACCTGGCCTTCACTGGTATTGATGAATTGGATGCTAAATGTTGCAATGCCACAGGTTTTGAAGACAAGGAGGTTTGTTGTGGGTGAAGTGTTCTTTCATGGTTTATTTGAAGAGCGAAGGCTTGAGGGTGATGCTGCGTGGTCAGAGTCTGTGAATGCTCATCGGTCGGATGAAAATGATTGGATGCATATGGTTGACGTTTGGTATGTAGTGATGCAGCCATTGTTTTTCACAGATGTTGGGAAATGGGATGGTGAGTTACAGCAGTTTCCTTTTGATCCTGGTGGATAGCTATTGAACTTTATCTTTTTGCTGCTGAGCATAAATGCTCTAGTAGGCAGGGGGGTTGGTAAAGTATGTTAGGCAAAATTTTGAAAAGTGTTTTGTGCTTGTGTACATATGGGATGCATGGCATGTATAAAGCTTTGCCCTGGAATGCCTTGGCAGATGTACAGGGTGACGGCTTGGTAGTAGGCTAGTATAGGCTTGTCCGGAGCATGGTCCGCTGGAGGTGGTATCAGTTACTTGGTCGCTCTGTATGTGTACGTGTTCCAAAAAAGAGTGGGCACTCGTAGGTTGTATTCGAAGGTGTGCATGGAAGCATGGGGGCAACTAATTGTTGGGGGGGCAATATAATGTATATGAGGAGTGAGGAATATCCAAGATTTTTAAAAAAATCATAAATGAAAGGTGGCTACGTGTATGCATGGCGGTGAAGGAGGTGGTGCAAGAGTATTCAACGGAAGGATGCCAAATCAGGCTAGTTGGCAGGTTCTTCCAGAAGGAGGGTTGTCTGCAACGTGAGTGGAGTGTGGTGCCGGCTGTAGGGAAGGAGCCGCTTCCACTAACAGGCGTCGACGGCACCGAAGCAGAGGGGCCCTCACCAACTGCAACAGCGAAGAGAGAGAGGGGCTGGTGCTGTAGAGGAGAAGTTTGCTGTAGAGGGGAGCCGCCGCGACTAGGGTACTATTGTGTGAAGGTGGCTGCCTCTGTGCACAGGCAATGATAGAAGGGTTGCATTTGTTTTGTTGCCGGTGGTGGCTAGTAGCGATGGAAAAAAGAGAAGGCTGGTGGCGACGTCAGAGGGTTGCCGTGTCATTGTAGGAGAGCAGAGGGTTGCCTTGTTTTTTGCTTTATCGATGGCGACGGTTGGTGGCAAGGAAAAGGGAGGATATCTGTCGGAGACAAGTTGTGTTGCTGTTGGACGGCAACTGGTCCCAACAGTAAGGATCAAGGGTCATCAACAACTGCTGCAGCGTGGGCAGTGGAGGAGTAGGCTGGAGTCGACGGAGGTGGTGGTGCCGAAGTGTGAAGGTGGCCGCCTATGGATGCAAGGAGTTGAGGGCTGTGCACATGCGAGGATAGAGGGTTGCTGGTTTTTGCTTTTGTAGCCGGCAGCTATTGGTAGCGCAGCAGAGAAGAGGGCGAGGTCGTCACGTGAAGAAGTTGTTGAGAAGTGTGTTTTTGTGTGTTTAAGCAGATGCAGTGGATCATGTGCCGATTAAGGATGTGATGTATCCATGGCAATAACATGTCAAAATGTTGATGTGTTTGTGGTTGAAGAGGCTTGGTTGTCAGACGCAAGGTTGTAGTTCCAGAGGCAGTGAGGCCGTGGTGGTTGAATTCCCTTGGCAATAAATCCAAGCCAGAGTGTTTGTTGTTGGTGTAGTTGTTGAGTTTGTTTGAAGTGTGGTGAAGATGAGACAGGATTTCCCAAAGTTTTATGGTGTGGATGGTGCTGTGTATGTTTACACGTGGGAACAAGACTGTATGTGTTGTTGGGTAATTATTTTGTCTATGGTGCCCCTGTTTTGGCTGTCTATCTGGTGTGGGTGGTGTGGTGAGCCGTGTGAGAAGTGTTCCAGCCTCCGCTGCTAGTGGTGCCCCGTTTGTGCTAGTGTTTCCAAGGATTGGGGGAGTGGGAAGCTATAGAGGCCTATTTCCTGTTCTTTTTTTTGCTCCACAGCGTCAAAGGAGATGGATGCAGACCCTGCAGGAATTCGATTTTGAAATCAAGTATCGGGCAGGGAAAGAAATGAGGTGGCAGATGACCTGATTGCACTGAAGGTAGTCTAGTGACAAAGTCCATAATGATACATTTCCACTTCATCTATGGAATGTCTAGAGGTTGCAGTTTTCCTGGAATCTTGACTCTCTGACACATTAAGCATTGCCACACATGATCAAGTACATCCTTTTTGAGTCCTGGCCAGAAGAAGCTTTTCTTCATAGACATATAGGTTTTTATAAACCGTGGATGTCCAACTATCAGGCTATCATGGGCTTCTCTCAGAATCCTTCCCTTTATTCCCTCATCATTGGGAATGCATAGCCAATTATTATAATACATGCATCCTTCATCCAATTTGTATCCGAGAACTCGACTCATTTCTTGAGGAGTCTTGCTTTCCTGCATCAAAAGGGTAGCAATGGGGGCAAAGAATTTGTCCTACATGATTCTCTCCCTTACTTCACTGAATCAATGGATTTGACACCACTGTAATTGCAAGCAAGGAGGTTGCTAGGACACCCATGCATACGTCGAGGAAGATACGGATGAACTGAAAGAAATTACTTTTATGAACTGAATTTTGATAATCGATCTCGTTTTGACCAGCTGGTCTTCAACGGAGAGTCCGGATGATATATTTTGTAAAACAATGGACTCAATAGTTTGGAGGATTATGATCAATAATACGATGATTTCATTGAAAGATTGTTTTAAAGACAGCCAGGTCTATTAAAATGGCAATTTCATATTGGGTGTGTAACTAGTATGACTACCTTGAATTTTTCTTGAAGCACTGGCTAGGGAACCAGGGAACTCTTTTCCTCGATACCCGGGAAAAACATAACCAAATTTTTATAAAGGAATCCCACCAATACAGTGGCTGGGCAGTTGGCTAACCCATGGGTAGGCTGGATCGGGGGATTCCTTCAATACAAATAGTTACGATTAAGTTACGTTAGCTAGAATAAGTCCTAGGAACCCTTGTTCTGTGGGAGGGAATCAGCGGCGAACGGGCGACTGTGGCTCGCTATAAAGGAGGTAAAAAGCGGTGATTCTATGCACAAGGTGCAAGTTTCTTCCTTGATCGGACCATGTGACTTTGGGGTTTGGTCAGATCAATTTGGTTAGTTAAGACTTTGACTCAATAGATCAATTCTATAAGATTCCTCCCCAGCCTCTCAAGATGTCCAACATCTTCCCCTGTAATCAAATCCCTCTTCAGAAATATAATAGATCTTGTTTCTACCAGTTTTGGCCTAGAGAGAGAAAATTTTCTAGAGAGTGGTAATTCAGTTTTTAAATATTTTTGGATAGAAAAATATATCATCTTATTAAAATAAGTTCCCTTGAAACAGAAGTTCAAAAAGATTTTCAGAAGGTGCATTAGAAATTAAGTATAATCTGTTCAAGAGGCATTATCCTAGGGGTCCAGATTTTCAAAAAAATTTAAATTAAGCCTATGGACCAATAAGATTCATCCAAATGTAGGAAGGAGATAAATAGAATAATAAAAGAAAAGTCTCCTAAAAATGAGTAAATACTCACATAAGATGAAGAGTTGACTAAGGACAAGGTTAATAGTTAAAAAAGAGAGATATTTAGATGAAATGATGCATTTTTGACACCTCAGTATGGGGGAATTCCCCTCATGAAGGAGGCACCTATTTCACATGTGTGGGAGAGTTTTAAACTCCCAAATAATGAGATATTTTTATCTCTCCTCTCTCCTATTTCAACTAGATCCAAAAAGTGGACTAAACTGACCCAAAAATGGTTAAAAATTGGCCAAACTGATCTGGAAAATTCTAGAATCAGTTGGCTTGGTTAGAAGCTCACTTTTTCCTATAAATAGAAGCCTTCCCCTTTGTTGAAGCTTAATACCCTACTTCTCCCACCAAGAGCCAGAAAACTGTGAATTTACTCATAATTCATTAGTTTTTTGACCTTCCCTCTTCTAAAGATTGGTGGCCAATCTTGTTTCAACAAGAGTAGAACTCTCTAACCATCAAGCCAAAGGAAAGCTCTCAAATTCCTTCGTAAAATTTGGAGATTCTTCTCTTTTCTATTCATAGTTTTTTTATGATTTTTATCTTCTCTAAATTGAATGTGATGTTATGCCTCATTGAAAAAAGGCATTCCCCTCTCTTCTTTAGTAAATCCAACCATTCTTATCCTAGATGAATGATTAATGGATAAAATCAAGTTTTTCATAATGTTTCTCTTTGATAAAGTAGAAAATGTTTACATTAGAATGATTTAAATACTCTTGGTGAACTTCTAATTAATTGTAAAGAGTTAAAAATTGAAAAATGGTCAGCCATACAAAGGGGGTTATGGCAAAATTTTCTAAAATTGTGAAAAATAAGTTTTACTTTTTTATTCAAAAAGAGTAATTCCCATCGCATATGTATTCTTAAAGTGTTACTTTTCATCCTAGGTATAGAAAAATGCTTACTAAAAATATTTTATAAAAAGAAAGTGTTTCTTTAGAATTAAATTCTATGTATAGAAGGAAGCTTATTGAAATTTTATTTTGATCATAAAGGAATGATTTTCATCATAAATGATTTTTATGCATAAACATATGCATAAAAGATATTTTTTTACATTAAAAGTGTGATTTTCATCATAAATGGTTTTTATGCATAAACATATGCATAAAAGATATTTTTTTTATATTAAAAGTGTGATTTTCATCATAAATGATTTTTATGCATAAATGGATGCTTAAAAGCTATTTTTTATTAAAAGTGCGATTTTCATCATAAATGATTTTTATGCATAAACATATGCATAAAAGATATTTTTTTACATTAAAAGTGTGATTTTCATCATAAATGATTTTTATGCATAAACATATACATAAAAGATATTTTTTAAAAATTAAAAGTGTGATTTTTATCATAAATGATTTTTATGCATAAACATATGCATAAAAGATATTTTTTTATATTAAAAGTGTGATTTTCATCATAAATAATTTTTATGCATAAACATATGCATAAAAGAAATTCTTTTATATTAAAAGAGTGATTTTTATCATAAATGATTTTTATGCATAAACATATGCGTAAAAGAAATTCTTTTATATTAAAAGAGTGATTTTCATCATAAATGATTTGTATGCATAAACTTATGCATAAAAGAAATTCTTTTATATTAAAAGAGTGATTTTCATCATAAATGATTTGTATGCATAAACATATGCATAAAAGAAATTCTTTCATGTTAAAAGAGTGATTTTCATCATAATTGATTTTTATGATGATAAAAGTGTGACTTTCATCAGAATTAGATTTTATGCATATAGAATCTTTATAATTAAATCAGGGTTCTCTTTAATCCTGTGTTAATTTTCTTAAAAATTGAAAAAATAAATAAGTAGATAATACGTGAGAGAAAATTCTACCGTTTCATATTCACTAAGATGGGAATGAGAAAATTCAAATAAACTATCAAAGTCGGAGATCGAGATAAATGATTATTTTATTCCTCCTAGGAATTCATGATTAGTTTAGAAATCTGTAAGCAAATATTTAATGAACAAAATTTAGAAAAAGAGAAATTGAAATATTACCTTTCAAGAAAGATAGTTTAGGAAGAACCTTTCCAGACCCAAACTCTGATTCAAAGTATTGACTAAGACCTAATTCCTTCGTTAGTTTCAAACAATGATGATGTGACTATATGTATGTTTTGACGAAATGATTATTGTAATCTGTTTACTGGATCTCGTTTGCTGACCAGCTGGTCCCAACAACGGAGAGTCCAGATTGGTACTGTTTTTGTGAAACAAGGGATTGAATGGAAATTTTGAATTATAAAATCTGTGATCATATCTGTTTTGTCAATGGATTATTTTTATATTAAAGTTTTAAAGAGGAGTGTGTGCGTATCTGTTTTCTAAAGCTAAAGTTAAGAAAGGCATTTCAATTATGGGTGGGTGAGTACTTGTTTGGATCTACCGATTCCAATGGCAGGGTGGGCTAACCCATGGGTCGGATGGGGTTAGGTTGGAATCAGTGGTGTTTTAATAATCAAACTGAAAAATCTTAGGATTACGCTAGGATTCGAGTAGCTAGTTAATTCCCTGTGATAAATTTCTCAATTGAGTGGATCAACGGCTGTGCCTGATCTTGATTAGGAAAAAAGCGTTGAAATTACTCAAATGATCAAATTATATCAGCGATAGTTTCCTTCTATCTGGTTTATTCAGGTGAAGGATAGTTTAGAATTGATCTCGTTAGAAAAAATTTTGTTAAGAAAATTCAAAAAGGTGGAATCGTCCCCGCTTTCCCGGCATGGGAAATTTTCCCGGTTTTGGTTTTCGGAGTGACCACTAGCTTAGTCTCATGCCCGGACATTCGTGGGCGAGGCCTCGAGTGAGAAACCCTGCCCCACACATGAGGGGGCTGCTTCCGCTGTTAGCTACCAGGAGTCCCGATGCGTGGAGGGGGCAGAGGGATCTCACAAATTCTCCCGTTAGATGATTTTCTTGGTGGAATCGCCCGTGCCTTTCGGGCGAGGGAAGTTTTTTCGAACTCGGTTTCAGAGGAACCGCCGGGCTAGTCTCTTGTCTGGATATCCGTGGGCGAGGCCTCGAGTATGGATCCCTGCCCCACACGAGAGGCTGATGATGCATCGGCCCGCTGGCACCCTCGGAGGGGGTCTCACAGCTAGTATCAGAGCCTTGTGTAAAGCTAATAAGGAAAAACGATTTCTTATCAAAAAATTTATAGTAAAAATTGAGAAAGAGGATTTACGTATTTTATTTTCATTCCTTAAGCTTCATTAATTAATATTTTTAATCAAAGGATTTGGTTTTATAGATGGAAGTTCAACACTTATCCGGTATTCCCGATCTCACCCAGTCACTCACAGGAGATGACGGCCTTCGCCTATCGTCTCTTCTGCTTACGACTCAAACGCACTGAGCCAGACTCGCAAGCCATTTCGAGGATTTATATTTCCCAAATCCAGCAGAGAGACGGCAGCACAAGTGGCACGCAGGGCAATACGTCCATGTCTCCTGCAATCAGCGCACAATGCTGAGGGAGAATATCTCGTTGAACATGGTCCTGTTGAGGTTTAAAGTGATTCATGGTGTTATTCTGTTGAGGTTTAAAGTGATTCATGGTGTTATTCTGTATCACCCCACGCCTTGAGATTTCATACTTTCCTGCCATGTCTATAGACTTCTTAGATGTTTTATCCCAAGTAGTACAATAGTAGCTCCTTTGGCAGTGAGGGAACATTTGTATTGGGGGATGTCTGTAGCCGAGTATCGCCGTCTTATGCATTTCCCAAGGAGGTTTTGACTTTCTGGAGCCGAGATGCTCTATGTACATATTGCAACGTTTATATAAATAAAGAAATGTTTTGTGGAAAATTCCCTGTTATATAAGTGATGGTTTATTATTTGACGAATTGAAGAAGCAAGATCTGTTACTCGGACATGTCATAGATCTCCAATAAGATCGTTTACCTTATTTAAGTAATTATTTTTCAAAACTCTTAAGTCTTAGGATCTCGTTGTTGACGAAATCAAAATAAAAACTTAATAATGTATCATTTTTTTGTAGAATCATGAGGCGAGTGAACCGTTGGCTGACAACCAGAACCTCTCACTGATGAGGAAGAGCTTGCCCCGACGTTCGCTGCAAGGCTCTTCACAGAACTCAGCTCTATAGGACCCTTCAAGGGTGAAGGGGAGAACTTGGGCGAGACTGTGGAGAAGTGGGTGGAGGCCATGGAGGAATATTTTGATGTCACTGGATACAATGAGAGGAGCAAAATGGCTCTCGCTAGGCTGAAGATTGTGGAAACAGCCAGGGTGGCATGGAGAAACCATTGCGACACCAACCATCTGGATAGGAATACCCAGTCCTGGAATGATCTCAAAGCTTATCTAAGGAAGAGATTTTGTCCCCCCGAATTTTTAGAAACCAAGATGAATGAATTCTTAGAGCTAAACCAGGGGAGCAAAACTATTGAAGAATATCACCAGGCATTTGCTCTTCTCCTCAAGTACTCACCACCACTAGACAAAGAGCAACTCATGGTGGCCAGGTTCATTCGGGGAATGAACGAACCTTTAGACACCCTGGTCAAGAGTGCCAAGCCAGTTTCCATGGCTGAAGCTGTAAGAATGGCGAAGGACTTTGCCAAAGTCTTCATCACTCGTTAAAGTCCCGCCAAAGCCAGCTCCCTCATTCTTGAAGAGATTCCAAACACCGGGAATTTCTTCCAACCTTCCGCCTCCAAAGAGACACCAAGGTCCCAACCAAAATCTGGAGACAAGAAGTTTCAAGAATGAAGGAAGATCTTTTCCTCAAAGCTCTTTCTCCACAGGAACTCCGGCTCTTTCAAGAATGTAGAGGGAAGAACTTCGAAGTGAGAACAGGTGTTTTGGTTGTCAGGGATTTGGGCACCAGCCTCAAGGATTGCCCATCTCTTTCTGTGGGCCAAGGAAGCCACGGTCCTAGAGTTTAGAGACAGACTCCTTCGTATCAGTCCAATCAGGGTTCCCCGCACCAAAATCTGGGCAACCCCAGAAGAGTGCCAGCTTAGCCTGCAACCTCCATGCAAAGCAGTCTCCGAACTCCCTCCCAAAATTGGGGTAACCAAAGAGAGAGAGTTCCACTTCAGACTGCAACCACTATTGCCGTCACTATAGCTAAGGAAGTGGAGGAAGAAAAAGGACAGATCTATACCGCAATTGACCATCAGGGGAAGAATCGTCAATTTTCAGTCCTCCAGACTCCAGCAGAGTACCAAGGTAAGCAATTCAAGCTTTTGATTGATTCAGGTAGTACTCATTCTTTTATTTCCCCAGGATGTCTACGTAAGTTAGTCCTAAATCAAAAATCAGGGAAACCTATGCAAGTGGAATTGGCTAGTGGAAAGATTCTTTTCACACATCTTGAGACAGACCTTATTCAGTTTAGTCTAGAACGTAACAGATTGCGAGTTCAAAGTCCTACGCTTGGGAATCTATGATGGAATCCTTGGAATGGATTGGCTCCATAAGAATCAGGCTGACATTCATTGTCACAATGGAACCATCTCCTTCCTTGACCTTCACGGGAATAAAGTTCGAGGAACTGGAATTTTCGGATCCTCCCCAGTGCTGCAATTAGTCAAGGCTTCTAAATTGTTAAAAGGGCTCAGAAAGAAGCAAGCTGTTTATGTCATTAAGATGTATCCGGTAGACATAAAATGCAAGGCTAAAGAACCAGAGTGTTTAAGTGAGTAGCAGATGTGTTCCCAGAAGAGCTGACTGAGATGCCTCTGACTCGCGAAGTAGATCATGAGATCGAGTTAACCCCCAGAGCTCAGCCAATAGCCTAGCGTGCCTACAAAATGCTAGTCCTTGAAGCCATAGAACTTAAGGAGCAGTTAAGACAAGTGTTAGAGCAAGGATTCGTCAGACCCAGTGTCTCACCTTGGGGTGCACTCGTTCTCTTTCAAAAGAAGAAAGATGGAACGTTAAGACTCTGGATTGACTAAAGAGGATTGAATTAATTAACAATTAAAAATAAGTATCCTATGCCTAGGATTAATGAACTTCTGGATCGGTTAAGTGGAACCCAAATGTTCACAAAGATAGATCTCAAATCCGAGTACTACCAGATCAGAATCAAGGAACAAGACATCCCGAAGACAACATTCAATACCCGCTATGGGCATTATAAATTCACAGTCATGCCATTTGGATTGGCTAATGCCCCAGCGAACATTTGATCATCTTATGCAAGATATTCTCAAAGAATACTTGGATGATTTTGTTCTTGTCTTCTTTGATGACATCTTGTATACTGAAAGAATTCTGCAGATCATGAAGATCATGTGTGCAAGGTCCTAGAAATCCTAAGGAAACACCAAGTCTTTGCAAAAAAGAGCAACTGTTCTTTCTCTGTTGAGTGACGAGGTGAAATACTTGGGATTCATAGTTTCTAAAGATGGGATTTCTCCTGACCCCACAAAGATCATAATGTTGTAGATTGGCCGGAACCCAAGACGGTAAAGGAAGTCAGAGGATTCCTAGGATTAACCGGATGGTATAGGATTCTTAGGATTAACCGGATGGTATAGGATCTTTATACCCATGTATGCTCAGATAACATCCCCTTTAACTAACCTTCTCAAGAAGAGTACCCTATTTCAATGGTCTGCTATGTGGTGTCAGAGTGCCTTTGATAAGCTAAAGATAGCCTTAGTAACCAACCATGTCCTTAAATTGCTAGATTTTTCCAAACCTTTTGAGGTAGTTTACTGATACCAATGGGTTTGCCCTAGGCGGTGCTCTTATGCAGGAAGGTCATGCAGTGGCCTATGAATCCAGAAAGCTCAGAAAACATGAGAGAAATTATGCCGTCCATGACTTGGAGTTACTCTAAGTAGTTTATGCTCTGAAGTTATGGAGACATTATCTTTTGGGACAGAGGTTCACCTTTATGTGGACAGATCATCAAAGTATGAAGTGGATCTTCACCCACAGGGATCTCAACATGCGTCAAAGGAGATGGATGTAGACCCTGCAGGATGACAGATCATCAAAGTATGAAGTGGATCTTCACCCAAAGGGATCTCAACATGCGTCAAAGGAGATGGATGCAGACCCTGCAGGAATTCGATTTTGAAATCAAGTATCAGAGGCAGGGAAAGAAATGGAGTGGCAGATGTACTCAACAGAAAAGCCTCCTTGCTTGCAATTATAGTGGTTTCAAATCCATTGATCAATGAAGCGAGGGAGAGAATCATGCAGGACAAATTCTTTGCCCCTATTGCTACCCTTCTGATGCAGGAAAGCAAGACTCCTCAGGAAATGAGTGGAGTTCTTGGGTACAAATTGGATGAAGGATGCATGTATTATATTAATCGGCTATGCATTCCCAATGATGAGGGAATAAAGGGAAGGATTCTAAGAGAAGCCCATGATAGCCTGATAGCTAGACATCCAGGGTTTATAAAAACCTATATGTCTATGAAGAAAAGCTTCTTCTGGCCAGGACTCAAGAAGGATGTACTTGATCATGTGTGGCAATGCTTAATGTGTCAGAGAGTCAAGATTCCAGGAAAATTGCAACCTCTAGACATTCCATAGATGACGTGGGAATGTATCAGTATGGACTTTGTCACTAGACTACCTTCAGTGCAATCAGATTACAGTCCATTTTTGTGGTAGGTGATAGACTAACCAAAGTGGCCCATCTGATTCCAGTGAAAGAGACATACACTGGAGTGGATGTTGCTAGAGTTAATTGTTGCTAGAGTTTTCCTTAAAGAGATCTTTAAATTGCATGGCTTACCCAGGAGGATAGTAAGTGACAGAGATCCCAAGTTCACGTCGAAATTCTGGACTGCATTCTTCGAAGTAGTAGGAACTTTATTAGATCTCACTACAGCCTATCACCCTGAAACAGATGGCCAGACTGGAAAAGTGAATCAGGTAATAGAAGATATCCTTCGGTCATGCTGGCGGCAGAGAACCCAAGAAGTGGTTAAGCCATTTGCACCACCTGGTTGAATTTGCTTACAATGCTTCTTATCATAGAAGCATTGGGATGAGCCCTTTCAAAGCTCTGTATGGACAAGATTGCCATTGACTTGGTCCGACCCATTGATCAGAGTCGAGATGTCCATACCAAATGGTTGATGACATGGACCTATAAATGCAATCAATCCGTAAAGATATTAAGGTAGCCCAAGATAGGCAAAAGCAGTATGCAGATAAAAAGAGATCAGAGAGAGAGTTTGAAGAATCAGATATGGTCTTCATTCAAGTATGACCAAAAAGAAGTTACTTATCTTTAGGGAAGTACAAGAAGCTCTCTCCCCCAGCTGTATGCTGTTATAAGGAAAGTAGGCGATCTAGCTTCTAAACTTCTTCTGCCTTCTAGCTTCTTCTTCAGTTTGCTTAAGAAATATGTACCCAGCCCGAGTCACGTGCTTGATGATGAACAATTAATTTCTCCGACTCAAGGCTAGATGGTACTCCAGCCTAAAGAAATCCTTGACATTCGGGAGAAGGTTATTAGGAGCAGAGTCCTCAGAGAGTTTTTAGTCAAGTGGAAGTTCTTCCCTCTAGAAGACGCCACCTGGGAGAAAGAAGAAGAGATGGAAAAAGATTACCCCCACTTTGTGAGATGAGGACATCTCGCCTTTTTCAAGTGGGAGAGGATGTAAGATTTCTCCTCAGCCTGAATAATGAAAAAGCTTTTACCTCAATCCCCTATAATCATTCTCTATTTCAGAATGCAAGAAAATATTGTTTTTCCTTGTTTTTGCCTCGAGAGAAGAAAAATTCTACAGAGAGGTAATTCAATATTGAGATATTTTTAGATATAAAATTCTCCTAATATGTAAAATATATTTCCCTGAAACAGAAGTTTGAAATAAATTCTCCAGTGTGCATTAGGAATCAATTAAAAATGATATAAGGGACCTTAGCCTAAGGGTCTAGATTTTTTGAAAATTCGAGATTATGGTCCAATTAAGGTTCCTATGGGCCAATAGGATTAATCCAAGTGTTCGGATGAGATAAATCCAAAGAATAAAAGAAAATATCAAAAAATGAGTAAATGCTCACATAAGATGAAGAGTTGATTGAGTACAAGGTTTATTAATTAAAAATACAGAGATATTACTAAAAAAATGAGATATTTTGAAAAAATGATGAATTTATGTCACCTTGGTAAGGAGAGGGGGACCTTTGAGGTAGGCGCCTCCTTCACATGTGTGGGAGGGTTTTTAATTCAAAAAAAATTGTGATATTTTTATCTCTCCTCTCGACTGGATCAAAAGGGGACCCAAACTGGTCCAAATCTTGTCCAAATTGAGTCAAACTAAAGCTGGAAAATTCTAGAACCTAGTTGGACTCAGTTAGTGGCCTCCCTCACACCTATAACTAGACCCTCATTCTTTTGTATTCTCATCTGCGAGCTAAACCATGCTAGTATTACATTAAAATAATCAAATGTTCTATTATTCCTTAAAATTCCTCTACTTTTGGGGAGCTTGGAGCTTCTCTCTCTCTCTTCATGGGATCTCTCCTCTCCACTTGCTAAACCAATTGATTGGTTGGGGGCTTCACTTCTAGAAAAAGAAGCAAGCTAATCCTTAAGGTAAGAACGAATTTTATGGTTTTTTTTGTTAATTTTCTCAAATGACCTCTTCTCAACCCCTCTAAAGCTTGAAAAGTTTTCTAATTAGTTGTTTTAAATTCAAATCAAGCTTTCCCTAAGAATCTTAATGTGTAATCAAGAAAAAGTTAATGTTTATGCTTATTTAGAATGCTTTCTTATGTATATCGCTCTCTCAAAAAGAATAGTCATTTCTATGACTAATTCTTTAGCAAAAGAATGCTTCTCTTTGATAATTTCTTAGGCTTGTTAAGCTAGAGAATAAGAAAATTATATTTTTATGATTTTATGTTAACAAAATAATGGTTAATTCTTTTAGATTATTTATAAGTAGTTAAAAACTACTTTGATTGATTCTAAATGAGAAATAGATTATCTTATCAATTTTGGGAAAAGAGAAATAATGGAATTAGCTTAATCTAGTGGGATAATCATAATTAAGTTTATGATTATGGTTAAAATTATGATTTAAATCCATAGTTTAGATTTAAGCTTAAAAATAGATCTTCTATCATATTTTCATTACAATGTTTTATTCTTTTAAGAAAAAAAATGACAATTATCAGTAATAGCAATGAAGCTATGGCAAAAGTTTTGGAAATTAATACATATCTTATTTTTATGCATAAAGCTAAAAGAGGACTTTCTACCATATTCTAGGATCGGACATCCTATCCAAAAAGAATGATTTTCATCATATTCATGGAAAATAAATTTTTAGTATTTATGTATAAATATTTAATTAAAAGAAAAGAAAATTTTTTGGTAAATTTATTTTATGCATAAGAAATTTTTAAATGATAAAAGAGGAATTCCCATGACATTTGGAATTCAATCATTTGAATGCAAAAAAAGGAACTTTAAACATATTTAAAAAAATGGATATTTGTATTTAATTAAAAGAAGAATTTTTATGGTATTTTAAGTAGAGAAAGGTTTAAATTAAATTTTGGTGACAAAAGAGGAATTTTCACCATAGTTCCACCTAGAAACTTAGGGTTGATAATTAAATTGGTAGAAAGAATATTCTTAGATATTTTAGGTGGTTAAATCACCAAATTGATATTTACCCAAAATTAGATTAATGGAAGAAGAGTATTTTTATAAAAACCTGATATTCTCATATAGAACCATTTCTTAATCTATTATGGTTATTAGGAAGGAATGAAATTCATAAAGTTGGAATTTTCCTTAAGGTTATAAGTTCAGTAGATTTTTATCTGAAGAAAATCCTTAGAAATCAAAGTTAGAAAACCAAATAATTTTGGTTAGACCACGACTGCGAGAGGGGTAGCTCAGCAAACTACTTGCCCATCTCTCGAATCTAAATCAAGCAAAAACCTTGTGACCAATTTCAATTCTTGACACAAAGAATAGACTACCGTTGAATTAGCATAGTTTTTCCTTAATCGAAATCACCAAGAATCTAGTTGGAAATTCAATCAAATGATGGGTAGATTACCTTGATGTGAGATCAATGATTCTCATTAAGAAAATATGGATAAAGGGAAAAGGGTTTTGTGGAACCAATCTCTCGAATCTTAATCAAGCAAAAACCTCGTGAATAATTCCAATTCTTGACACAAAGAGTTGGACTACCATTGAATCAACATAGTTTTCCCTTAATCGTAATCACCAAGAATCTAGTTGAAAATTCAATCAAATGATGGGTAGATTACCTTGATGAGAGATCAGTGATTCTCATTAAGAAAATCTGGATTAAGGGAAAAGGGTTTTGTGGAACCAATCTCGAACCAGGAATTCTACTTGCATAGAGCCTTTGTTTTCTTTTAAAGGACTGTTTTATGTGCCAGAATGCTGGAGGAAGCATTTGGTATGTGTTTAACTAAGGAGAGACTCGTTGCAATAGTTGGCGGGGAGTCGTCGAGGGACATCGCTCTCGCAGGCAAAGCCTGCCGACCAGCCTCGGTATGGTTAAAATGGTGCACTTTCGGTACAATGGGTGAGGATCGACGAAACGGTCCCTGAGTGAAGTGCTAGGACACCTAAGTAGGATCCTAGAGGGTTCTGACCAAGTGCTGCATGAGCTCGCAGTTGCTAACTAGGACACCCATGCGTACGTCAAGGAAGATACGAATAAACTCAAAGGAATTACTTTTGTGAACTGAATTTTGATATTGGATCTCATTGGTTGACCAGCTGGTCTTCAACGGAGAGTCCGGATGATATATTTTGTAAAACAATGGACTCAATAATTTGGAAGATTATGATCAGTAATACTATGATTTCATTGAAAGATTGTTTTAAAGACAACCGAGTCTATTAAAATGGCAATTTTATATTGGGTGTGTAAGTGGTATGACTACCTTGAATTTTTCTTGAAGCACCGGCTAGGGGGCCAGGAAACTCTTTTCCTCGATACCCGGGAAAGACATAACCAAATTTTTATAAAGAAATCCTACCAAAACAGTGGTTGGGCGGTTGGCTAACCCATGGGTCGGTTGTGGGCTGGATTGAGGGATTCCTGCAATACAAATAGTTACGATTAAGTTATGTTAGTTAGAATAAGTCCTAGGAAGGCCCTTGTTCTGTGGGAGGGAATCAGCGGCTGTGCCTCGCTAAAGGAGAAAAAAAGCGATGATTCTATGCACAAGGTGCAAGTTTCTTCCTTGATCTGACCATGTGACTTTCGGGTTTGGTCAGATCAGTTTGGTTAGTTAAGACTTTGACTTGATAGATCAATTCTCCCGTTAGATAATTTTCTTGGTGGAATCGCCCATGCCTTCCGGGTGAGGGAAGTTTTTTCGGGCTCGATTTCGGAGGAACCGCCGGGCTAGTCTCTTGTCCGGATATCCGTGGTGGGTTAGGCCCCGAGTGTGGATCCCTCCCTCGCGTGAGAGACTGATGCTGCTTCAGCCGCCAGCACCCTCAGAGGGGGCGGGGGTTGGCAGGGGTCTCACAGCTAGTATCAGAGCCTTGTGTAATGCTAATAAGGAAAAACGAATTCTTATCAAAAATTTTATAATAAAAATTCAGAAAGAGGTTTTACGTATTGTATTTTCATTCCTTAAGCTTCATTAATGAAGATTTTTAATCAAAGTTTTTGTTTTATAGATGGAAGTTCCACACTTATCCAGTATTCTCGATCTCACCTAGTCATAGGATATGACTGCCTTCCCCTTTGAACATATCGTCTCTTACGGTTACGACTCGAACGAGCCGAGCTAGACTCGCAAGCCATTTTGAGGATTTATATTTCCCAAATCCAGCAGAGAGATAGCAGCACAAGTGGCATGCAGGGCAATATGTCCATATCTCCCGCAATCAGCGCATGATGCTGAGGGAGAATATCTCGTTGGCCACGGTCCTGTTGAGGTTTAAAGTGATTCATGGTGTTATTCTGTATCACCCCATGCCTCAAGATTTCAGACTTTCATGCCATATCTATAGACTTCTTAGATGTTTTATCCCAAGTAGTAAGATAGTAGCTCCTTTGACAGTGAGGGAACATTTGTATCGGGGCATGTCTGTAGCCCAATATCGCCATCTTATGAATTTCCCAAGGAGGTTTTGACTTTCTAGAGTCAAGATGCTCTATGTACATATTGCAGCCTTTATATAAATAAAGAAATGTTTTGTGGAAAATTCCCTGTTATATAAGTGATTGTTTATTATTTGACGAATTGAAGAAGCGAGATCTGTTACTCGGACATATGTCATAGATCTCCAATAAGATCGTTTACCTTGTTTAAGTAATTATTTTCTGAACCTCTTAAGTCTTAGGATCTTGTTCACAAAATGAAAATAAAAATTTAATAATATATCATTTTTTGTAGAATCATGAGGCGAGTGAACCGTTGGCCGCCGACAGCCAGATCCTCTCACTGATGAGGAAGAGCTTGACCCCGACGTTCGCAAGGCTCTTCACAGAACTCAGCTAGGACACTTCAAGGTTGAAGGGGAGAACTTGGGTGAGGCTATGGAGAAGTGGGTTGCGGCCATGGAGAGGAATATTTTGATGTCACCGGATACGATGAGAGGAGCAAAATGGCTCTCGCTAGGCTAAAGATTGTGGAAACAGCCAGGGTGGCATGGAAAAACCATTGCGACACCAACCATCTGGATAGGAATACCCAATCTTGGAATGATCTCAAAGCTTATCTAAGGAAGAGATTTTGTCCCCCCGAATTTTTAGAAACCAAGATGAATGAATTCTTAGAGCTAAACCAGGGGAGCAAAACTATTGAAAAATATCACCAGGCATTTGCTCTTCTCCTCAAGTACTCACCACCACTAGACAAAGAGCAACGCATGGCCAGGTTCATTCGGGGAATGAACGAACCTTTAGACACCCTGGTCAAGAGTGCCAAGCCAGTTTCCATGGCTGAAGCTGTAAGAATAGCGAAGGACTTCGCCAAAGTCTTCATCGTTAAAGTCCCACCAAAGCCAGCTCCCTCATCCTTGAAGAGATTCCAAACACCGGGAAGTTCTTCCAACCTTCTGCCTCCAAAGAGACACCAAGGTCCCAACCAAAATCTGGAGACAAGAAGTTTCAAGAAAATGAAGGAAGACCTTTTCCTCAAAGCTCTTTCTCCATAGGAACTTCGGCTCTTTCAAGAATGCAGAGGGAAGAACTTCGAAGTGAGAACAGGTATTTTGGTTGTCAGGGGTTTGGGCAGCACCAGCTCAAGGATTGCCCATATCTTTCTGTGGGCCAAGGAAGCCAGGGTCCGAGAGTTCAGAGACAGACTCCTTCGTATCAGTCAGGGTCCCCCGCACCAAAATCAGGGCAACCCCAGAAGAGTGCGAGCTCAGCCTAGAGCCTCCATGCAAAGCAGTCTCCAAACTCCCTCCCAAAATTGGGGTAACCAAAGAGAGAGAGTTCCACTTCACTGTAGCTGCTAGAGCCGTCACTATAGCTGAGGAATAAGAGGAAGAAAAAGGATAGATTTGTGCCGCAATTGAGCATCAGGGGAAGAATCGTCAATTTTCAATACTCCAGACTCCAACAGAGTACCAGGGTAAGCAATTCAAGCTTTTGATTGATTCAGGCAGTACTCATTCTTTTATTTCCCCAGGATGTCTGCGTAAGTTAGTCCTAAATCAAAAATCAAGGAAACCTATGCAAGTGGAATTGGCTAGTGGAAAGATTCTTTTCACACACCTTGAGACAGACCTTATTCAGTTTAGTCTAGATGGGAACGTAACAGATTGCGAGTTCAAAGTCCTACCCTTGGGAATCTATGATGGAATCCTTGGAATGGATTGGCTCCATAAGAATCAGGCTGACATTCATTATCACAATCACAATGGAGCCATCTCTTTCCTTGACCTTCACGGGAATAAAGTTCGAGGAAGTGAAATTTTTGGATCCCCAGTGCTGCAATTAGTCAAGGCTTCTAAATTAATAAAAGGGCTCAGAAAGAGCTAAACTGTTTATGTCGTTTTAAGATGAATCCGGTAGACATGAAATGCAAGGCTAAAGAACCAGAGTGTTTAAGTGAGTATGTAGATGTGTTCCCAGAAGAGCTGATGACTGAGATGCCTCCGACTCGCAAGGTAGAGCATGAGATCGAGTTAACCCATGGAGCTCAGCCAATAGCCCAGCGTGCCAGATCAGAATCAAGGAACAGGACATCCCGAAGACAACATTCAATACTCGCTATGGGCATTATGAATTCACAGTTATGCCGTTTGGATTGACTAATGCCCCAGCGAACGTTTAATCATCTTATGCAAGATATTCTCAGAGAATTCTTGGATGATTTTGTTCTTGTCTTCTTTGATGACATCTTGGTATACTCAAAGAATGCTGCAGATCATGAAGATCATGTGTGCAAGGTCCTGGAAATCCTAAGGAAACACCAAGTCTTTGCAAAAAAGAGCAAGTGTTCTTTCTCTGTTGAGTGACGAGGTTGAATACTTGGGATTCATAGCGTCTAAAGATGGGATTTCTCCTGACCTCGCAAAGATCCAAGCAGTCGTAGATTAGCCGGAACCCAAGACGGTCAAGGAAGTCAGAGGATTCCTAGGATTAACCGGCGGATGGTATAGGATCTTCATACCCATGTATGCTCAGATGACATCCCCTTGAACTAACCCTCTCAAGAAGAGTACCCTATTTCAATGGTCTACTATGTGTCAGAGTGCCTTTGATAAGCTAAAGACAGCCTTAGTAGCCAACCCTGTCCTTAAATTGCTAGATTTTGCCAAACCTTTTGAGGTAGTTACTGATGCTAGTGGGTTTGCCCTAGGCGGTGCTCTTATGCAGGAAGGTCATGCAGTGACCTATGAATCCAGAAAGCTCAGAACACATGAGAGAAATTATGCCGTCCATGACTTGGAGTTACTCTCAGTAGTTTATGCTTTGAAGTTATGGAGACATTATCTTTTGGGGACAGAGGTTCACCTTGATGAGATCATCAAAGTCTGAAGTGGATCTTCGCCCAAAGGGATCTCAACATGCGTCAAAGGAGATGGATGCAGACCCCCTGCAGAAATTCGATTTTGCAATCAAGTATCGGGCAGGGCAAGAAATGCCATGGCAGATGCACTCAACAGAAAAGCCTCCTTGCTTGCAATTACAATGGTGTCAAATCCATTGATCAGTGAAGTTGGATCTTTTGAGGATGTCTCTATCACAGTAGGGATGGTTTCCACCTTTTGAAAAGATGGGAGTGCCAAAGCACTTGATCCTGTAAGATGAGTAGAATTTACCAACAAGGTGTATTGTCCTGAGTTCCAGTCCATACTGCATCTGGTGGTTCTAATCCATGATCTGCCTAGAACAACATCCACCATTGCTTGGCTCTTGTTAGCAACATAAAAAGTCACGTGCATAGATTGATCCTGAATGGACATATTAATACAGCACTTGCCTAGGGCTGGGGTTTCATCACCAGAGAAACTCTGGAAGTTCAATGATGCATTGGTGAGCAAAGGTTGGCCTAATGATGTCCACGCTTCATAAGACAAAACATTGCAGTCGGCTCCCGAATCTATAAGTGCAGACGCTGCAAAGATTGCTCTTTGAGTAGGGATCCTTACTTCAATATGAAAGGGATCTACAAAGTCTTCATCATCATTCAAGTGGATGGTCATGATAGCTGCCTTGCGACACTCTCGTGCTAGTGCTGCTCTAGCCTTAGCTTCTTCTTTTGCTTGACTTTGTAACAAAGCTTGAGCTTTTTTACGTGTCTGACTAGCATGTATGCGTATCAGCATATCATCTGTTAGAGGTTCTTCATAGCGCTTCAAGTGGCTACCATTGATAAAATTAGTCATTGGCTCTCCGTCTAAGGTTTCCAACCTTACTGCACCACTCGCACTAAGCTCGTTGATCACAAATGGACCAAGTCCTCGCATTTTCAGCTTGCGTTTTTGTTTCTTCAATGTGTAAAGCAACACTAGATCACCTCTCCTAAAGCAACCTTTCTTTACATGCGTATCATGCCAACGCTTTTGGCATCGTTTTTCAACATACATGCCAATGACTGCCAATAGCATGTCTTCATCTAGCCTCTCCAATTCATAGAGAATTCATGATCCGTCCACTCAAGTTGTTTTGCAACTCGAAGTGTAGGTGCAATAAATTCTATCGGAAGGATAGCGTCCAATCCAAAAACTAGATTGAAAGGTGTCATGCCTATGGACGTTTTGTAAGCAATTCGGTAAGCCCATAGAACTGAGTGAAGTTTCTGTTCCCAATCTGTTCTATGTCCCTCAACAATCTTTGTAAGTGCAGTGCAAAGAGTCTTGTTAGTGCTCTCAGCTTGACCATTTGCTTGCGGGTGATAAGGTGCTGACCTCTTATGGAGTCTTCCAAAAGAAAGGTAATGACTTCATTGATAAAATGCACACCTTGGTCACTCACAATCTCAATAGGTAAACTGTAGCGTGTAAACACATGTTCGTATAAAAACTTTGCAGTGGTCCTAGCATAGTTTTTTACTGTGGCTTTTGCTTCTACCCACTTTGTAAGATAATCTGTGGCTACAATGATATACTCAGCATGTGTATGGCATGCTGGTGGTTTAATCGGTCCCACAAAATCAATTCCCCATTTTGCAAAAGCTCTAACCCCCATGCTTCTGAAGAAGCGGAATCAAACTCATCCACAGGAGAGTGCGTCACATCTCGATAAGCATGGTTTTTCATATTCACCCTCGTGGTTACATTCTCATGTCTGAGGTACAAGTAATTGTAACCCCAGTCTTGAATTATTTTGAATTGGCGCATGAATGGCCTTCCTAGGATCACTTCGTAATTTGTGTTCTTGCCAAAGTCTACAATAGCAAAGGTATGTCCGTACTCAATGCCACATGACTTGACTATAACGTTCTCAAGCAATCCTATGGGACTCTCTAGATTTCCGTCTGCTAATTGCAAACACATCCTTGTACTTCTAATTGCAGGTTTTCCCCACATTTCCCATACAGTTTTTGTTGCTATACTCACCCCTGCTCCGCTATCTAGAATAGCTATAGATTCAATCTTGTTGATCTCCACAGGAACCATAGTATTTCCTTCATCGTTCTTACAATGCTTGCCAACTTTGTTCACAGGAACCAGAATTGTTTGCTTAAGCATTAGCTCAGAAGCCTTTGCCTTCAACAACTCCTTAACGTGGATGTTCTGGTTCCACAATCCTTGCTCAATTAATTGTGTAGCCACTTCTCCCCACAATCTTGGTCTAAGCTTTAAGAACTCCACAAGTGGAATGGTACACGTAACTGGTGCCGACATTAAAGCTTGTAAACTCCCTATGTCTCGTTCTTGATGAGGTTGTCGTGTCATTGATGGTACTCGCATGATTTGGCTATGTGCTTCATACAGTCCTAAATATGAGGGCAGTGTCTTGCATGTGAGCTTGTTGCTCTGAGCTGAGACAACAGTCTGAGCATCATCTGGTCGAGATAAAGCATCTAATTCTTGAACCCTTTGATTCGAGAATTCTACTATAGATAACGATGGTGACTTGTCAGAAGATGCTAGATCCTCAAGTTGTTTTTGCACCGCTTCCCACATCTCCCTTGCTACTACTTCTTCTATTTCAGGAATTTCATCTCCAAAATCCGCGGTAGTCATTGGTTTTGACTCGTCTGCATTGGTATGAGATAAATCATCTCCTTCAGGCATTTCTGGGAAATGTAGAGATACAACTTCACTTCCCTTTTCCATGCTTGGCATGGCTTCTGGTATCATCTCTAAGTTAGGCTTCAGAGAAGTAGGTCCTCTTGCGTACATAGGTGGTGGGCCGTCTATTAGAGTCTGAGTATCCCTAATCAACTGCTTATGGATAGCCAAGTTGATTGTCTCTTCACGAGGGTTGGGATATTCTTGCAGCTTCTTAGGCAGCTCCATCATCCTACTATTATACGCTTGAAGCGCTGCATCTAAAGGCTAATACACCTTGTCCACAAGGACTGATCCTCCTGAGCTTTCCTCAGACTCGGATGCTTTTCCCTTTTGCTCATTTTGAGTTTTCTCTCCGATTTGTTTCGTTTTCAACATTCCTTCTAGCTCTTTTGGGATAGAGTTTCCTCCATCAGAGCTCTTCTGCTCCTTCGACTTCTTACTCCCCTTGCTGCGTGGTTTACGTCGAGTTGATTTCTTTCTCTCTTTTCCATCTTTGGATAGAACCTTAATCTCAGAGGGTTTCTCAACAACCTCTTTGACATTCTTTTGCGCTTGGGCTCTATTCACTACTCTTAGCGACACTAGTTCATTCTCCTCCTCAGATGTCGTGGGTGATGGAATCACTTCAACATAGTTGAGGGGCGCTTTAGCTTTTTGTGCTGCCGGATCCGCAGGCTTCAACAAGCAATCCTTTGGTAGATGGTCAATGCTACACCCTTGGCAAAACCTCTCTATAGGTGGAAACGTAGATGTTGTGCCTATGTTAGCTAAGAGGGGTCGTGTCTTGTTTGGACATTCTCTCGCCCAATGTGGTCCACCACATTCGTAGCATGGTCCTGTTTGTTGCGTGGGGTATAGTCTCTTTGTAGGATATGGTCCTGGATAACCCTGAGTCTTGGTTGGCTGAGATCCTATAAGCATCAAAGAGCTAGGGTCTCCATTAAAGTCATGAACTAGGCTTGGTCCGGTTGGGTTCTCAAAGTAGGGTTCGACAAGAGGATGCTCCATTTCGATGTAGTATGGTTGAGAGCTAACCATCTCCATACCTAATTCAGGATTCTCATATTCCACATATCTAAAGGAAGCTGTGCCAGGTGGAGGAGGTTGAGCTCCTAGCACCGGCCGTGCTTGCTCTTGAGCAACTAAGGTTCTCTCATGGTTCACAACTTGCTGTCTAGGTGCAGAGTTGTTTGCTTGTTCCCTTTGTATCCTTGCAATGTGATTGCAGTTCAAAGTCACATGTGTGTAGTTCCATTTACAAAGCTGGCACCACTTCTTTGTTGGTTGATTGCCAACCAATGGTGAAAAGGTTGGGCACTGCTCAATTTTATGGCTACCTCCACATCCTCCACAGACGTAGGGGCCTGTAGGTACAGTATGCATGTATGATGGTTGGGGTCGGTAGGAAGGTCTGTAGTATTGCCCCATCTTTTTCAATACTATCTCGGCAATCTGATCTGGATTAACTAATGGCACACTAGAGTCAGAGCCCTTCCCAGAGCTACATTTATCGTCCGAATGACTATCTTGGTTTCCCATGCCAGTCATGTCAAAGTTATCATCATAATCCATGGCATCCATGCAACACTCATTGAAGATGACATGCTTCTTTGCGTACAAGTGAGCGTGAAGCATCTTGTTTCGTAAGCCTTCCAAGAAGATAGAAATTAATCTTCCTTGGCTTGGCTTCTCATCGTCAGGGCATCGATGTACTGCTTTAGCCTATTTACGCAATCTCGCACAGATTCTTGATCTTTTTGCTTAAAAGCGTAAATTTGAGCTACCGCGTTGTGCTTAATTCCCATTTTTGAAAATGCAGCTATAAAGCTCTTTTCCAGCCCATCAAAAGATCGCCTTGCCTCAGGCTCTAAAGTCTGAAACCATGATAAAGACTTACTCTCTAGCGTCAAGCCAAATCCTTTGATTTGCGTATGCGTATCCGTGACTTGCTCCGCATGTATAGCTTGCTTAAAAGCTGCTATATGGTCATATGGGTCACCGGATCCGTCATACTTCTTGACAAGCTTTTGCAGCGCAGATGGTCTCACTTTTCTAGAATATTCATCGTCATGTCTCCTATATGAGTCTCGGCCTCTAACTCTAGGCTCTTCAAATGTCAGTTTACTTGGTCTATGGGGTTCTCTTGGAGGTACATATCCACTTGCTTGTAGTCTTTCTTCTCCCCTAGATTCTCTAATAGCCCCGGGTCTCCTCGTAGGATCAATCATTGGAAAGACTGGTCCTTTAGCAGTTGTTGGCATGGAAGGTGCTGGTCGAGCCACACTTGGGGTTCTAGCCCATGGTGGTGCTAATGTTTCTCCTCGAAAGGCAGATTCATTTGGACGTGCCGTGTCTAAGGTAGACACCTCAGTGAAAAGGGGCCTTCCTTTCCATGTCATTTCCCTAACCTTTGGCCATTCAAGGGTTCTAAAGTCGTTCCCCCATCTATCATGAACATGCTTAGTGAAACCTTCTAGATGCTCTACAGTTATTGTATGCGTGACTAGAAGCTCTAAGCTCGGGTGCTTAGTGGTGGCATAGTAGGTTTCTACCACATCCCTATACACCTCTTTAATTGGGTCGTCTTGATAGATTTTAACTACTGGAATTTCTTTTACTATGTCCCATGGGTTTTTCTTGGTCTCTTTTCTTTTTTCGTTCTTCCTCTATCCTCCCAATTCCTGTCAGAAAATAATTCTTCAAGAAATGGGCGTACCAGGTCTACGTGATGTTCCTAGCACATTTGGGTCCGCCGATGGAAGCTCCTTCTTCTACTTTGCTTGTGCGCTAGGTTGAAATACACCCAAAGCATCCACTTGTTCAGGATTTTTGGTGACCTCGTAGTAGCATACTCCATTTCTACCCATGTACATATCGTCTTGGTAGTTTACCCATGGTGTTGGTTCAAATGCAGAATGAATGTCTGCAATTTTAACAACAAACCGGCTCATTGGATCTTTGTAGATCTCACCGCCATGCGCGTTTGTATACAAGAAATGGAGTCTCATGTTGTCAATCAACTCCCCATCTGGGATTTCAAATGGATTAGCAGAATCTGCCATACCAATGGGTGTGGATGTTCTATTCATGCCAAATGACTCGTTTATGTCCATTGAAATATCACTCTCGGTTCTTGAGAGGCTCTCTGTTTGAGACTCCGAAGATGTCTTGAGAATGCTCTCCAAGTTGCCAACAACTGATTGAGTGCTGCTCCCTTGAGTGGTTACCCTAGATGGTGCACTAGTGTTACGTCCCCCTAGTATTGTTCCCAAGCGTAGATGCATACGCTATTTTTTGCACGTTGCAGTGCCCAATTTTTGAAATTTTTTATTTTTTTTTATTATATATATATATATATATATATATATATATATAAACCCTACCTAACCACTAAATGCAACTAACATGAATATGTGTGTAAATACATTTTTTTTTATGTTTTTATTTTTTACTGATTACACAAAATTACTAATTATACAAATTACACTAATTATGCAAAAAAATTATAGAAATTTAAAAAAATATAGAATATGCAAAAAATGTGGACTCCTAAGAAAACACATAATTTATTAAAAAATTTAAATTATTTTTATTATTTTATTTTTTTACTTTTTATTATTTTTTTAAAAAATGTTAAAAAAAACATGAAAATTGGTATGCAAATTTTAAAAAATTAAAAATTAACAAAAAATAATAAAAAATAAAAAAAATAAAAAAATACTAACCTTATCCTCGCGAATCTGCTCTGCTGTGCAGCCACCGATTCGGCACCTTATCGCTTTCTGTTTTGCGGCCACTGATTCGCTCGCTTTCCTCTGCTGTTCTGCAGCCAGCAGCAGAGCTGAAGCCTCCTCACCTTCGCTTCACTCCTATAGCTGGCACCTCAACCTTTCCTTACCTTCACCTCCTCGCGGCCCTTCAGCGGCTAGGCGCCCTCCTCCGCCTCGCCTTCGCTCTCTGGTGCGTTCAGCGGCCTGCCGCCCTTCGCTTCCACACCTCCGCCTCTGCTAAGGCCCTTCAGCGGCCTTCGCCTTCTCTTTCGGCCCCGGCCTTCGCTTGCTTGGCTTCTCTTTCTTTTCCTTCGCTTGCTTGGCTTCTCTTTCTTTTCCTTCGCTTGCTTGGCTTCTCTTTCTTTTCCTTCGCTTTCTTTGCCTTCAGGCCAGTTGGCTCCTCCGCCTCGCCTTCTTTCTCTGCCGACCACCTCACCTCCTCGTGGCCCTTCGCCTTCGTCCTTTGGCCACCTCACCTCCTCGTGGCTCCTCACCTTCTCTCTCTTGCTCTCTCTCTGGCATGCACTGTATAGGGGTGCAAGATTGGAGGCGAGCAGCTGGGACCTAAGGCTGAGCTGGAGTGCAGGATACGATGGGTGATGAGGGGAGGGTGCAACCGCATCTGCCAACAGCCGCGCCTCTGCCTACCTGCTACTAGGCATTGCCCCAGGCATCAAAGTCGATAAGGGCTTAGTACCTTTGGTTGGCTCTAACGATGAGTCGTGGTGCCAAGGTCTTGATGGTCTGGCGTCCAGGAGACGGCTGAGTACTACAAGCAAGGAGCTTGCAGTTCAGGAAGCCGCATGGGGCTTGCTAGATATGCTTCAATCTCCCAGGACAATGGCTTGGTCCCCATCGTTGAACCCGAGATTATGTTGGACGGAGAGCACGGAATTGACAGAACTTTGGCCATGGCCGAGAAGGTGTAGAACGAAGTGTTCTACTTTCTTGCTAAGAACAACGTGATGTACTAGGCATAAACATGAATGAAAGCATTGCAAACAAAAAACATTAGTGGAAGTAGATCTCAACCGCACAAGTAAGTACTAATCTACTTTTTCTCTTCTAATCACTAGCTCCGAGATTCCACACTCGTGCTAACCCTAAACCTAAAAACAAAAAGAATTAGTGGTAGTAATGCAAGCTTCTCAACCGGTTTTGAGTCTTCTCCCCGACAGCAGCGCCAATGGAGAGATGGAAGACTCTTTACACTTGTAGCAAGAGTAGCATGATCCGCGTGTAGCTCAATCCAATGGGATTTGTATCCCTTTCGGAGCTAGGGATTCAACCCGTACCGGTGCACGGAAGCTTATCCCTTTCGGGAGAGAATGCTATGAACACCACTACCTTGGCATAGACTTTACACACACAAGCTCAATCTTGCCATAGCTCATTCACTCATCATCCCACTCATTCATACATCCAATACAAGAAGAAAGCTAAGCTAATGCACTCACAAGCTCACTCATAAGCACACAAGCTCAAAGCACACTTCATTCTCAAGCACTTACTTCCCTAGCATGCACACAAACCTTGAAGCTTAATGGAACTTGAATTAATCATGCATTCCCATTCACTACTCAAGCAATGCCTTGCCCATGGATAAGCTACAAGCTATGGAGAAGCTTAAGCTTGAATCCACTACCCCACAAAGCCTAATAGAGAATCCACAAGCATCAACAAAGAAGCATGTACACTAGAGAATAGAGATGAGAAGAGAGAAAAACATCATCTCATTGCATTGAATTAGAAGAGCATTGCTCATACAATAGTGTAGATGGGGAGAGAGAAGAGCTTGCACCTCTATGAACAAGAGGGAAAGCTAGTCTCAAGAAAGCTCAAACATGAGTTTAGCCCAAAGTGTGTGTGAGCTCTCAAATGAGCCACTATTTATACTAAAACTCCTAAAACTCCCAAAACTTCCTATGTGGGATTATTCTCAAGCCCACTCCCACACTCACCCACAACTTGGAACTCTCTACAAGAGCCCTAAATAAGAATGTCAAGTCTCTTGTTTTCTTGCTTCCATCTTTGTGTTGCATCCTTGCATTGATCACCACTCATCACGCAACAACGTGCTTGATGATGAACAATTGATTTCTCTGACTCAAGGCCAGATGGTACTCTAGCCTGAAGAAATCCTTGACGTTTGGGAGAAGGTTCTCAGGAGCAGAGTCCTCAGAGAGTTTTGAGTCAAGTGGAAGTTCCACCTCGGAGAAAGAAGAAGAGATGGAAAAAGATTACCCCCACTTTGTGAGATGAGGACATCTCGCGTTTTTCAAGTGGGAGAGGATATAAGATTCTTCCTTATCCTGAATAATGAAAAAGCTTTTACCTCAATCCCCTGTAATCATTCCCTATTTCAGAATGCAAGAAAATATTATTTTTCCTTGTTTTTGCCTAGACAGAAGAAAAATTCTAGAGATAGGTAATTCAATATTGAGATATTTTTAGATATAAAAATTCTCCTAATATCTAAAATATATTTTCCTAAAACAGAAGTTTGAAATAAATTCTCCAATGTGCATTAGGAATCAATTAAAAATGATATAAGGGACCTTAGCCTAAGGGTCTAGATTTTCATAAATTTTTGGATTATGGTCCAATTAAGGTTCCTATGGGCCAATAGGATTAATCCAAGTGTTGGGATGAGATAAATCCAAAGAATAAAAGAAAATATCCAAAAATAAGCAAATGCTCACATAAGATGAAGAGTTGATTGAGTACAAGGTTTATTAATTAAAAATACAGAGATATTACTAAAAAAATGAGATATTTTGAAAAAATGATGAATTTATGTCACCCTGGTAAGGAGAGGGGGACCTTTGAGGTAGGCGCCTCCTTCACATGTGTGGGAGGGTTTTTAATTCAAAAAAAATTGATATTTTTATCTCTCCTCTCGACTGGATCAAAAGGAGACACAAACTGGTCCAAATCTTATCCAAATTGAGTCAAACTGAAGCTAGAAAATTCTAGAACCCAGTTGGACTCAGTTAGTGGCCTCCCTCACCTATAACTAGACCCTCATTCTTTTGTATTCTCATTTGCGAGCTAAACCATGCTAGTATTACATTAAAATAATCATATTTTCTATTATTCCTTAAAATTCCTCTACTTTTGGGGAGCTTGGAGCTTCTCTCTCTCTCTTCAACAACTCTTGGAGCTCTCCTCTCCACTTGCTAAACCAATTGATTGGTTGGGGGCTTCACTTCTAGAAAAAGAAGCAAGCTATTCCTTAAGGTAAGAATGAATTTTATGGTTTTTTTGTTAATTTTCTCAAATGACTTCTCTTCTCAACCCCTCTGAAGCCTGAGAAGTTTTCTAATTAGTTGTTTTAAATTCAAATCAAGCTTTCCCCTAAGAATCTTAATGTGTAATCAAGAAAAAGTTAATGTTTATGCTTATTTAGAATGCTTTCTTATGTATATTGCTCTCTCAAAAAGAATAGTCATTTCTATGACTAATTCTTTAGCAAAAGAATGCTTCTCTTTGATAATTTCTTATTCCAAAACCAAACTCTAGGCTTGTTAAGCTAGAGAATAAGAAAATGGTATTTTTATGATCTTGTGTTAACAAGTTAATTCTTTTAGATTATTTATAAGTAGTTAAAAACTACTTTGATTGATTCTAAATGAGAAATAGATTATCCTATCAATTTTGGAAAAAGAGAAATAATGGAATTAGCTTAATCTAGTGAGATAATCATAATTAAGTTTATGATTATGGTTAAAATTATGATTCAAATCCATAGTTTAGATTTAAGCTTAAAAATAGATCTTCTATCATATTTTCATTACAATGTTTTATTCTTTTAGGAAAAAAAATGATAATTATCAGTAATAGCAAAACGAAGCTATGGTAAAATTTTCAGAAATTAATACATATCTTATTTTTATGCATAAAGCTAAAAGAGGACTTCCTACCATATTCCAGGATTGGACATCCTATCCAAAAAGAATGATTTTCATCATATTTATGGGAAATAAATTTTTAGTATTTATGCATAAATATTTAATTAAAAGAAAAGAGGAATTTTTGGTAAATTTATTTTATGCATAAGAAATTTTTAAATGATAAAAGAGAAATTTCCATGACATTTAGAATTCAATCATTTAAATGCAAAAAGGGAATTTTAAACATATTCAAAAAATGGTGAAATTAAATAAAAGAATAATTTTTACGATATTTTAAGTAGAGAAAGATTTAAATTAAATTTTGGTGACAAAAGAGGAATTTTTACCATAATTCCACCTAAAAACTTAGGGTTAAGAATTAAATTAGTAGAAAGAATATTCTTAGATATTTTAGGTGATTAAATCACCAAATTGATATTTACCCAAAATTAGATTAATGGAAGAAGAGTATTTTTTTAAAAACCCGATATTCTCATATAGAACCATTTCTTAATCTATTATGGTTAGGAAGGAATGAAATTCATAAAGTTGGAATTTCCCTTACGGTTAGAAGTTCAGTAGATTTTTATCTGAAGAAAATCCTTAGAAATCAAAGTTAGAAGTAAACTAATACTTTTGATTAGACCACGACTACGAGAGGGGCGGCCAGTAAACTACTTGTCCATCTCTCGAATCTGAATCAAGCAAAAACCGCGTAACGAATTCCAATTCTTGACACAAAGAATAGACTACTGTTAAATTAGCATAGTTCTCCCTTAACCGAAATCATCAAGAGTCTAGTTGGAAATTCAATCAAATGATGGGTAGATTACCCTGATGAGAGATCAATGATTCTCATTAAGAAAATTTGGATTAAGGAAAAAGGGTTTTGTGGAACCAATCTCTCGAATGTGAATCAAGCAAAAACCTCGTGACCAATTCCAATTCTTGACACAAAGAATAGACTACCATTGAATTAGCATAGTTCTCCCTTAACCGAAATCACCAAGAATCTAGTTGGAAATTCAGTCAAATGATGGGTAGATTGCCTTGATGAGAGATCAATGATTCTCATTCAAAAAATCTGGATTAAGGGAAAAGGATTTTGTGGAACCAATCTCTCGAATCTGAATCAAGCAAAAACCTCATGAACAATTCCAATTCTTGACACAAAGAATAGACTACCGTTGAATTAGCACAGTTTTCCCTTAACCGAAATGACCAAGAATCTAGTTGAAAATTTAATCAAATGATGGGTAGATTACCCTGATGAGAGATCAATGATTCTCATTAAGAAAATCTGGATTAAGGGAAAAGGGTTTTGTGGAACCAATCTCGAACCGAGAATTGTACTTGCATAGAACCTCTGTTTTCTTTTAAAGGACTGTTTTATGCACCAGAATGCTAGAGAAAGCATTTGGTATGTGTTTAACTAAGGAGAGACTCATTGCAACAGCTCGCGGGGGACGTCGCTCTCGCGGCAAAGCATGTCGAGGTCTTGACCACCCTCGGTATGGTTAAAATGGTGCACTTTTGGTACGATGGGCGAGGACCCACGAAGGGGTCCCTGAGTAAAGTGCTAGGACACCTAAGTAGGATCCTATAGGGTTTTGACCAGGTGATGCACGGGCTCGCAGTTGCTAGGACACCCATGCGTACATCGAGGAAGATATGGATGAACTGAAAGGAATTACTTTTGTGAACTGAATTTTGATATTGGATCTCGTTGGTTGATCAGCTGGTCTTCAACACAGAGAGTTCGGATGATATATTTTGTAAAACAATGGACTCAATAATTTGGAGGATTATGATCAGTAATACTATGATTTCATTGAAAGATTGTTTTAAAGATAGCCAAGTCTATTAAAATGGCACTTTGATATTGGGTGTGTAAGTGGTATGACTACCTTGAATTTTGCTCGAAGCATCGGCTAGGGGGCCAGGGAACTCTTTTCCTCGGTACCCAAGAAAAACATAACCAAATTTTTATAAAGAAAACCCATCGATATAGTGGTGGCTGGGCGGTTGGCTGGGCGGTTGGCTAAACCATGGGTCCGTTGGGGTTAGGCTGGATTCGGGGATTCCTGTAATATAAATAGTTACGATTAAGTTACGTTAGTTAGAATAAGTCCTAGGAAGGCCCTTGTTATGTGGGAGGGAATCAACGATTGTGCCTTCGCTAAAGGAGGAAAAAGGTGGTAATTCTATGCACCAAGTGCAAGTTTATTCCTTGATGTCACCATGTGACTTTCGGGTTTGGTTAGATCAGTTTGGTTAGTTAAGACTTTGACTCGATAGATCGATTCTCCCGTTAGATGATTTTCTTGGTGGAATCACCCGCGCCTTCCGGGTGAGGGAAGTTTTTCGGGCTTGGTTTTTGAGGAACCGCCGGGCTAGTCTCTTGTCTGGATATCCGTGGGCGAGGCCCCAAGTGTGGATCCTTGCCCCACGCGAGAGACTGATGCTGCTTCTGCCGCACACCCTCGGAGGGGGCGGGGGTCTCACAGCTAGTATCAAAGCCTTGTGTAAAGCTAATAAGGAAAAATGAATTCTTATCAGAAAATTTATAATAAAAATTTAGAAAGAGGATTTACGTATTGTATTTTCATTCCTTAATCTTCATTAATGAAGATTTTTAATCAAAGAATTTGGTTTTATAGATGGAAATTCCACACTTATCCGGTATTTCCGATCTCACCCAGTCACAAGATATGACTGCCTTCGCCTTCGAGCATATCGTCTCTTCCGCTCACGACTTGAACAAGCCAAGCCAGACTCGCAAGCCATTTCAAGGATTTATATTTCCCAAATCCACCGGAGAGATGGCAGCACAAGTGGCCAAAGGGCAATACGTCCATGTCTCCTGCAATGAGTGCATGATGCTGAGGGAGAATATCTCGTTAGCCATGGTCATGTTGAGGTTTAAAGTGATTCATGGTGTTATTCTGTATCACCCAAATCCACCGGAGAGATGGCAGCACAAGTGGCCAAAGGGCAATACGTCCATGTCTCCTACAATGAGTGCATGATGCTGAGGGAGAATATCTCGTTAGCCATGGTCATGTTGAGGTTTAAAGTTATTCATGGTGTTATTCTAGATAGGAATATAACATATTGTGAGTTCAAAGTCCTACCCTTGGGAATCTATGATGGAATCCTTGGAATGGATTGGCTCCATAAGAATCAGGCTGACATTCATTGTCACAATGGAACTGTCTCTTTCCTTGACCTTCATGGGAATAAAGTTTGAGGAACTAGAATTTTTGGATCCCCAGTGGTGCTGCAATTAGTCAAGGCTGCTAAATTGTTAAAAGGGCTCAGAAAAAGCCAAGCTGTTTATGTTGTTAAGATGAATCCGATAGACATAAAATGCAAGGCTAAAGAACCAAAGTGGTTAAGTGAGTATGTAGATGTGTTCCCAGAAGAGCTGACTGAGATGCCTCCGACTCACGAAGTAGATCATGAGATGATCGAGTTAACCCCCGGAGCTCAGCCAATAGCCCAGCGTGCATACAAAATGCCAGTCCCTGAAGCCATAGAACTTAAGGAGCAATTAAGACAACTGTTAGAGCAAAGATTCATCAGGCCCAGTGTCTCACCTTAGGGTGCACCCGTTCTCTTTCAAAAGAAGTAAGATGGAACGTTAAGACTCTGTATTGACTACAGAGGATTGAATCAATTAAAAATTAAAACTAAGTATCCCATCCCTAGGATTGATGAACTTCTGGATCGGTTAAGTGGAACCCAAATCTTCACAAAGATAGATCTCAAATTCGGGTACTACCAGATCAGAATCAAGCAACAGGACATCCTGAAGACAGTATTCAATACTCGCTATGGGCATTATAAATTCACAGTCATGCCGTTTGGATTGACTAATACCCCAGCAAATGTTTAATCATCTTATGTAGAATATTCTCAGAGAATACTTGGATGATTTTGTTCTTGTCTTTTTTTATGACATCTTGGTATACTCAAAGAATGCTGCAGATCATGAAGATCATGTGTGCAAGGTCCTAGAAATCCTAAGGAAACACCAAGTCTTTGCAAAAAAGAGCAAGTGTTCTTTCTCTGTTGAGTGACGAGGTGAAATACTTGGGATTCATAGTGTCTAAAGATGGGATTTCTCCTGACCCCACAAAGATCATAGTGTCGTAGATTGGCCGGAACCCAAGATGGTAAAGGAAGTCAGAGGATTCTTAGGATTAAGCGGATGGTATAGGATCTTTATACCCATGTATGCTCAGATAACATCCCCTTTAACTAACCTTCTCAAGAAGAGTACCCTATTTCAATGGTCTGCTATGTGGTGTCAGAGTGCCTTTGATAAGCTAAAGACAGCCTTAGTAACCAACCCTGTCCTTAAATTGCTAGATTTTACCAAAACTTTTGAGGTAGTTACTGATACCAATGGGTTTGCCCTAGGCGGTGCTCTTATGCAGGAAGGTCATGCAGTGGCCTATGAATCCAGAAAGCTCAGAAAACATGAGAGAAATTATGCCGTCCATGACTTGGAGTTACTCTCAGTAGTTTATGCTTTGAAGTTATGGAGACATTATCTTTTGGGACAGAGGTTCACCTTGATGAAAAATCATCAAAGTCTGGAAGTGGATCTTCACCCATGGATCTTCACCCAAAGGGATCTCAACATGCATCAAAGGAGATGGATGTAGACCCTGCAGGAATTCGATTTTGAAATCAAGTATCGGCTAGGGAAAGAAAATGTTGTGGCAGATGCACTCAGCAGAAAAGCCACCTTGCTTGTAATTACAGTGGTGTCAAATCCATTGATCAGTGAAGCAAGGGAGAGAATCATGCAGGACAAATTCTTTGCCCCTTTTGCTACCCTTCTGATGTAGGAAAGCAAGACTCCTCAAGAAACGAGCCAAGTTCTATAATCGGCTATGCATTCCCAATGATGAGGGAATAAAGTGAAGGATTCTGAGAGAAGCCCATGATAGCCTGATAGCTAGACATCCAGGGTTTATAAAAACCTATATGTCTGTAAGGAAAAACTTCTTCTGGTCAAGAATCAAAAAGGATGTACTTGATCATGTGTGCAAAAATGCTTAATGTGTCAGAGAGTCAAGGCAGAGAGAGTTAAGATTCGAGGAAAACTGCAGCCTCTAAACATTCCACACATGAAGTGGGTATGTATCAATATGGACTTTGTCACTGGAGTACCTTCAGTGCAATCAGGTTACACTCCATTTTTGTGGTAGACTAACCAAAGTTGCCCATCTCATTCTAGTGTGAAAGAGACATACACTGTAGTGGATGTTGCCATAGTTTTCCTTAAAGAGATCTTTAGATTGCATGGCTTACCCAGGAGGAGGATAGTAAGTGACAGAGATCCTAAGTTCACGTCGAAAATCTGGACTGCATTCTTCGAAGCAGTAAGAACTTTCTTGGATCTCAGTACAGCCTATCACCCTAAAAGAGATGGCCAGACTGAAAGAGTGAATCAGGTAATAGAAGATATCCTTCGATCATGCTGTGGCAGAGAACCCAAGAAGTGGTTAAGCCATTTGCACTTGGTTGAATTTGCTTACAATGCTTCTTATCATAGAAGCATTGGGATAAGCCCTTTCAAAGCTATGTATGGACAAGATTGCCTTATACCATTGACTTGGTCCGACCCATTGATCAGAGTTGAGATGTCCAAACAAATGCTTGATAACATGGACCAGCAAATGCAATCAATCCGTAAAGATATTAAGGCAGCCCAAGATAGACAAAAGCAGTATGCAGATAAAAGAGATGAGAGAGAGAGTTTGAAGAATCAGATATGGTCTTCATTCGCAAAAAGAAGTTCCTTATCTTTAGGGAAGTACAAGAAGCTCTCTCTCAGATACTGTGGATCATATGCTTTTATAAAGAAAGTAGGTGATCTAGCTTATAAAAGAGATGAGAGAGAGAGTTTGAAGAATCAGATATGGTCTTCATTCGAGTACGACCAAAAAGAAGTTCCTTATCTTTAGGGAAGTACAAGAAGCTCTCTCCCAGATACTGTGGATCATATGCTTTTATAAAGAAAGTAGGTGATCAGAGTTGAGATGTCCAAACAAATGCTTGATAACATGGACCAGCAAACGCAATCAATCCGTAAAGATATTAAGGCAGCCCAAGATAGACAAAAGCAGTATGCAGATAAAAGAGATGAGAGAGAGAGTTTGAAGAATCAGATATGGTCTTCATTCGAGTACGACCAAAAAGAAGTTCCTTATCTTTAGGGAAGTACAAGAAGCTCTCTCCCAGATACTGTGGATCATATGCTTTTATAAAGAAAGTAGGTGATCTAGCTTATAAACTTCTTCTGCCTCCCCATCTCAAGGTACATAATGTATTCCATGTCAGTTTGCTTAAGAAATATGTACCCAGCCCGAGTCACGTGCTTGATGATGAACAATTGATTTCTCCGACTCAAGGCTAGATGGTACCCCAGCCTGAAGAAATCCTTGACGATCGGGAGAAGGTTCTCAAGAGCAGAGTCCTCATAGAGTTTTTATTCAAGTGGAAGTTCTTCCCTCTAGAGGACGCCACCTGGGAAAAAGAAGAAGAGATGGAAAAAGATTACCCCCACTTTGCGAGATGAGGACATCTCGCATCTGCAAGCTATACCATGCTAGTATTATATTAAAATAATCATACTTTCTATTATCCCTTAAAATTCCTCTACTTTTGGGGAGCTTGGAGCTTCTCTCTCTCTCTTCAACAACTCTTGGAGCTCTCCTCTGCACTTGCTAAACCAATTGATTGGTTGGGGGCTTCACTTCTAGAAAAAGAAGCAAGCTAATCCTTGTTGAGGTAAGAATAAATTTTATGGTTTTTTGTTAATTTTCTCAAATGACTTTTCTCAACCCCTCTGAAGCTTGAGAAGTTTTCTAATTAGTTGTTTTAAATTCAAATCAAGCTTTCCCTAAGAATCTTAATGTGTAATCAAGAAAAAGTTAATCTTTATGCTTATTTAGAATGCGCTCTCTCAAAAAAAATAGTCATTTCTATGACTAATTCTTTAGCAAAAGAATGCTTCTCTTTGATAATTTCTTATTCCAAAACCAAACTCTAGGCTTGTTAAGCTAGAGAATAAGAAAATGGTATTTTAATGATTTTGTGTTAACAAAATAATGGTTAATTCTTTTAGATTATTTATAAGTAGTTAAAAACTACTTTGATTGATTCTAAATGGGAAATAGATTATCCTATAAATTTTGGAAAAAGATAAATAATGGAATTAGCTTAATCTAGTGGGATAATTATAATTAAGTTTATGATTATGGTTTAAATTATGATTTAAATCCATAGTTTAGATTTAAGCTTAAAAATAGATCTTCTATCATATTTTCATTACAATGTTTTATTCTTTTAAGAAAAAAATAAAAATTATCAGTAATAACAACGAAGCTATGGTAAAAATTTTAAAAATTAATACATATCTTATTTTTATGCATAAATCTAAAAGAGGACTTCCTACCATATTCTAGGATTGGACATCCTATCCACCAAAAAGAATGATTTTCATCATATTCATGGGGAAATCAATTTTTAGTATTTATACATAAATATTTAATTAAAAGAAAAGAGAAATTTTTGGTAAACTTATTTTATGCATAAGATATTTTTAAATGATAAAAGAGGAATTCCCATGACATTTGGAATTTAATCATTTAAATGCAAAAAAAGAAATTTTAAGCATATTCACAAAAATGGATATTTGTATTTAATTAAAAGAAGAGTTTTTATGGTATTTTAAGTAGAGAAAGGTTTAAATTAAATTTTGGTGGACGAAAGAGGAATATTCACCATAATTCCACCTAAAAACTTAGGGTTGATAGTTAAATTGGTAGAAAGAATATTCTTAGATATTTTAGGTGATTAAATCACCAAATTGATATTTACCCAAGATTAGATTAATGGAAGAAGAGTATTTTTTTTAAAACCCGATATTCTCATATAGAACCATTTCTTAATCTATTATGGTTAGGAAGGAATGAAATTCATAAAGTTGGAATTTTCCTTACGGTTAGAAGTTTAGTAGATTTTTATCTGAAGAAAATCCTTAGAAATCAAAGTTAGAAGTAAACCAAATAATTTTGGTTAGACCACGACTATGAGAGGGGCAGCCAGTAAACTACTTGCCCATCTCTTGAATCTGAATCAAGCAAAAACCTCATGACCAATTCCAATTCTTGACACGAAGAATAGACTACTGTTGAATTAGCATAGTTTTTCCTTAACCGAAATCACCAAGAATCTAGTTGGAAATTCAATCAAATGATGGGTAGATTACCCTGATGAGAGATCAATGATTCTCATTAGGAAAATCTGGATTAAGGGAAAAGGGTTTTGTGGAACCAATCTGAATCTGAATCAAGTAAAAACCTCGTGACCAATTCCAATTCTTGACACAAAGAATAGACTACTGTTGAATTAGCATAGTTTTCCCTTAGCCGAAATCACCAAGAATCTAGTTGGAAATTCAGTCAAATGATGGGTAGATTACCCTAATGAAAACTAGCTCTTTCTTTTGTTTCAAAAGATGCCCTTGTGCGATCATTTCTTGGGTCAAGGGTCCATAATAATTTATGATTTTACTCCCATTGATGTAGCCTTCCATTTCTACTCCCTCGATGGTTTCAATTCGGACTGAGCCCTGAGGGGTGATTTTAGACACTCTAAAAGGTCCTAACCCTTTGTATTTTAGTTTCTTTTTTTGGGTGTTTCCAACACCATACATGAGGATGAGAACCCCCGTTTCTAGCTCCTTGTGTTTTAGGTTATGCTCAAACCAATGTTTTCTTTGTAGTTTTTTGACCATAAGCTCATGTGATGCAATTAGCCGAGTTTCATCTAGTTTTTCTAAGTCAACCAACCTCTCAGCCTCTCATCTAATGCATTTTCAGTGAGCCTTTCCTGCATTGCAATCCGCAGGCTTGGAACTAAAAATTCCATAGGCATTACCACATCAATATGCCATAAGCTAGACAAAAGGGAGTGTATCCCATCGCTACCTTATATGATGTATGATAGGCTCATAGTGCTACAGTCTGCTTGTGTTTCCGATCTGTGCGACTGGCTTCTAAGGTTTTAGTCAAGATAGCACATAAGATCTTGTTTGTGCTCTCTGCTTGGCCATTTGACTATGGGTAATAAGGTGATGATTTGTAGTGTACTACTAGGAATCTTGTAAGTGTTCAATCACCTCATTGATGAAATGTGAACCCTGACTAATTTCACTGGGCAGCCAAATCTGGAAATGATCTTTTCATATAGGAACTTGGCCGTAGTTCAAGCATCAACTCTTTTAGAGGCTCTCACCTCTTCCCACTTAGTGAAATAATATGTGGCCAGGATCACATACCAGGCTTGTGATGGATGCGTTGCTAGGCTAATGGGTCCAAAAAAATCAATTCCCCATTTCTCAAAGGGTTGTCTCACAATCACAGAGGTGAGTAGCATCCTGTCTTTTTATTATGGAATAGCAAAACGTGGACATTCCTCCTCGCATCTCTTTACAAATTCTATGGCGTCCCCGAATAATGTAGGCCACTTCTTGAAGCACCTTGCGAGTTGTAACTTCTCCAACAAAATTTTATCTAGCTATTCTTGCATGTGCTTCTTCTAAGATTGTGACAAACTTGTCCTCTCGCACACATCTCCTAAGGATATCATCCTTGCCTAGCTTATATAATTCTCCAAACAATCAATTGATAAGGTGCAGCCATCTTAATAAGCTGACACATTTTATCCTTGTTCTAGGGTTGATCTTGTGGGAAACCATGAGCTAGATAGTCGGATATTTCCTCACTCCATTCAGGCACCATGTCAAGTTTGAACAGACAAGCATCTGGGAGATCATCACGTCAATGCTGGTTTTGCAAGTTCTCCGTTTAGAATTCTAGACATATGACCTACTAAAACATATTGTGTTCCTTTTCTCACTACTATAAAGTCGAATTCCAAGAGTAGAAGCAACCAACATCATGTAATCCTTCCTATAGTTCAAGGCTTGTTCACCAGATATAGTAGGGCCTGATGGTCCACAAAGAATACAAATTTGTTGGCTAGTAAGTAATGTTGGTATTTCTTTACAGCATATACCATGGCCAACCCTTCTCGTTTAATGGTCGTGTAGTTTATCTCTGCATCATTCATTTGATGACTGGCAAAGCAAACTGGGTAATCCAATTTGAATTCCCCAGGTTGCACCAATACACAACCGATCACAAAATTTGATGCATCGATGTGCATGTGGAATACAAGATCCCAGTTTGGTGGTCTCAGAATTGGTGCACTAGCCAGTGCATTCTTCAACTTATCATAGGCTTCTTGGCATTCCTCATTCCATTCAAAGACAATGAGTAGTCTATACAATGGTCTAGCGATTTCAACATAAATTATGATAAAGCATTGATAATACCCAACGTGTCCCATAAACCATTGTAGCTTGTTGGTGGCAATAATTCCAAGATCAATTTTACTTTGCCCTTATCAGTGGAAATACCATTTTTAGACACAATGTGCTTGACCCATAATTGACACTTTAACGGGTTTAAGGATATACAACCAGCCACTTTTGCAAGTAGTCCTTGAAGGCCGTGCACATCATCATTGTAAAGTTGCTTGGGCATTGGTGAGGCCAAAAGGCATAACCTTATAAGCATATGTTCCCCACATCATATTGAAAGTCATCTTGTGCTGGTCTTCTGGCATTATGGACACCTGATTATAGCTTGAAAACCCATCTAAGAAGCTGTAGGCTTCTTCACTAGCTACCCTCTCTAGTACATGTTCTGTATATGGCAGTGGTATTTTCTGGTGGCGGCATTGACCTTTTGAGATCAACACAGACTCTCAATTTTCCATTTTTCTTTGGCACAATCATAATTGGTGAAAGCCAATTTGTGTGCTCGATTTCATAGATGAAATCCGCAACAAATGAGTTTATCTATTTCCTCCTTTACAATTGCCACATATTTGGATTCATCTAATACGATTTTTTCCGGATGGTCTCAATCCTTCCATGATCAGAATAGTGTGTTGAACCACCTTGGGTGGTACACCCTTCATTTTTGTGTATTTCCAAGTATAACAGTCTTTGAATTCTTTTAAAAGAGCAATGAGCTCTTGTTCTTTAGCCGCAGTTAAGTCTTTAGCAATGTAGATAGGTTTGGTATCCTCCCCTAGCTCTACAATGTCTACCTCCTTAACTTTTTGATGGTCCATCATAAGACGTGGATTGGCCATTTTCCCTTACTCTTTTGGCCATCAATTGGACCACATTTCATTCATCAATGGTGTATGTTTTGAAATGGTCTGGCACTAAGAGTAGATTTGGCTTGTCGTCCTCCTTATCTTTTGTCTGAGTCATTGCCTTCTTGGCCTCACGCTCGACTTTTCCACAGCCTTATTTTGTTTCCTTCGTCCTACCTTAGAGAGTTTTGTTGATTTCGGATCTTCTGGCGTAATCTTCTCCTCTCGTTTTCCTTCCAAGGTTACCTTGCTCAATTCCTCACCCCAGTTCTTAGAAAACTCTTCATGCACCTTAGTGACCTTGAGATATCTTAGCCACCGGGCATCTATGGTTTTACTTCGCAATAGGGCATTTCATCGAGCGATATACCTCTTTTGTTTGCGCCATCATCTGAGGCGTTGGGTGTTATTGGTGGCCTTGTGATCCAGACTCTTTTGTGCTAGAGGTTTCATCCTCTCTGTTTCCCCTTCTATTGGTTGCACAACTACCATGCGCACTAAGGTGATAGGAATGTTTCTCAATTCAACGTATTGGGTTCCTCTGGAGGGAAACACATCTATAACCGAAGCTCATGCATCCAGTTTTCATTAGAATTTGGGTGTGGAAGCAATGCATACATTGCGGCCTCTTCCTCTTCCTGTGAATTCTCCTCAACTAGTTTGACAGACTTGTAAGGATGTGGTTCGCTCTGTGGTGGTGACCGAATCATTTCCAAACAATTTCCCTTCCATGGGGTGTGCCTTCCACATATGGAGATTGATTTTTTAGAATCTTTGAATCCTTTTGTACATACACTTCATCTAATGCCCAATCATGCACCAATTTGGCTTCCCTCATGAAGGGTTTGCTCAAGATAATGTCATATGAATCCGGCTGGCACAGGAAGTCCATCGTAACAAATGTATGATGGTAGCAGAATGAAAAGACCTTAAGCCTAACATTTTTCAACAGCCCCATTGGTCTTGAGGATGTTTCATCTGTCATCTTGACGATTAGATCTGCTCTTTCCAATTTTGGTTTTCCCTAGTTTTTCCAACATCGTTTAGTAATAATGCTCACACTCGCACCTCCATCCAAGATAGTCAGTGCTTGGTACTCATTATGGTGAATTTGAATTGTAGCATTCATGTCGTCACTGTCATAATATTGGCCCAATTGGTTAATAGTTATTTTGGCGAATTTGAGTGTTCCCCCTTCCTCATGCACCAAGTTTTCCTCAATCACCTTAGGGTTTGTTGGTCTCTCCCTTGTTGAAGTTTCTTGGGCATGCCCATTTTGTTTTGACATTTGGTCTCCTTCATCCTTTGACTGGGTGGATCCAATGTTAATGGTATCTTCTTCAAATCCATCCTGAATTGTGACCATGGTGTCACCCTTGCCCACTTTTTTCACTCTTCTTCTTCTCCCAGTCTTAGAGGTTGTAACACCTCCTAGTTTTTCCCTTTGTCCACTTGTTTCTCTTATGCTCGTGTTAGGACATTCAATGGCATGATATTCCTAAGCTGTACACTTATAGTCCTAATAGTGGCATGGTTAGAAGTAGAAGCGAAACTACTAGCGCAATATGGGCAGTCTTTGATCAAATGATCAACACCACACTTCACACATGAAAGTGTAGGCATGACTTTACCATTGGCTAAGCTTGGCCAGCATTAGCCACATTCTTAAGAGGACACTCCGCTCCTCAATGAGGTCCATTGCAATGAAAGCACTGTATGGGTCCTCTTCTTGTAGTTGAGTTTATGTCTTTTCCTTTCCATTGTACCGTGGTTTGAAACACTAGTACTGGCATGCTATTCTGTAAGACATAATACTCTGGTGTGATCTTCGTGGGCTCCTCGTCATAGTCGTTATTGACTTCTACCTCACGCATGATTTCTCCCTCATCCAAGCAACACCTAGTTGATCTTGGCATGTGGTGGTAAAACAGGTGGCAGCAAATGCAACATGTCTTGCATTCGGAACATCCCTCTTAAAAGGTAGATATTTAGCTGCCCTGCAGTAACATTGGTTTGTACTCGTGGTGCTGGCAAGGCTAGCAGCACTCTAAGTGCTAGCAGTTGTGCTAAGGGTTGGACCCTTGGATATCTACACATGGTAGTGTCATGGTTTCCCAATCTCTGACAGTGAGCACAATCGAGTAATTGCCTAGGACTTAAGTGAGGGCATTCGATGCTCGTGTGATTTTGTCTTCAAATTGAGCACCAAATTAAGTAGAGATGAGCATTCCTTGATGCTTCTCTCCCATCCCTGATCTTTAATTTCTCCAAGATGGCATTGTTGAGTTCTTCCACTATCATATTACCAACCTACTGGCCCTTGGTTCCTGTGTCCTGATGATTGGAGACTCGCGATGTTGCCACTATTGAAGCTGCCTTAGCATCCTTTAGTTATGGCAACTCAAGCATATTGTCCTCATATTCAATTTCCAGCTTATAGCAAGTATCTAGAGTAGTCGGTCGGGCTAACACTAGGTAATCATGCATCTTATGATCTCAGACTCCCCTCTGAAAGCAAGGCAATAACTAATCATCACTTAGCCTTTCTCTCAACTTGCATCTTGAATTCAAGTACTTGAGCCGAGAAACATAATCCCACATGGACTCATTTTCCTTTTGCTTGATATTGCGGAGCTGAGCCGCCCCCAACAGGACTCCATTTGTCACCACTTTGAGTCAAGCTCGGTATGAACACATTTTTAAGCCGAGTGAAATTGACTTTATCCTCAGGTTTAAGTGTCCATTGGTGAGCCTTCCCTTCTAGGGTCAGAGAAAAATCATGTATCATGGTTACGTCGCTCATCACTGGCCCACAAGTTTCATAGGTAGACTCAAAGACCTCTACATGTTGGATCGAGTCCCCATCTCCTGAGAATTTTTGCACAAGCTTTGAAATGATATGTGGCTTCATCTGGGATGGTCTAGATTCCAGGGTAGTGCCTATTTCTTTAACCATTCCTTGGCCCATTTCCACGGCCATATTCAGCAAATTCATCCTTGTGATTGCGTTTAGATATGTGTTGGGATCTACAATTGGCCTTCAAGGATCTACCCCCTACCTAGACCACGTTCTCTTCCTAGATAGGTTGTTCTATTCAATTCGGGTCTATCGCTTGTTCTGGGTAATTCCTCATTGCCTTGCTCATTGTTAGCAGCCTCAGCCCGACCTTTGTTCGATGATCAAGAGTTCCATGCTCTGCCAAGAACGTGGGATCATTGATCATTTCTTGTATATCCTCTCTTGTATACAGATGATCCTCACCTCCTGCAGGTGCCCTAGGTATATTTTCCTCCTCTTCATGTGTTTCAAGGCTTTCGTCAACTCTTGGTTCCTCATTGATAAGTTCTAGACTGGTATCATTCCTTCTATTATTCCCATCCACATGTTATCAATGGCATTTCTAGATGTTTATGGTTCTTTTCCATGGGGTCAAACCGGATTCAAATCCTCCATTTCCCTTTGTTTCTCCCTTTTTCTCCTCGTATCGAGCTCTTGTTTCCTTAAGCTCAATAGCCGCAATTGTCGCTCTACCTCAACCCTCTTCAAGTCCATTTCCATTTCCTCTGATGTGGGGAAAAAGGCTTGACCTATCATGGTGGCGCTTTCCTTACCCTTCTAACCCGAGGGGTCAACCCACTAATCCTCACTGTGTTAGCATTTCTGGGGCCAGAAGGTTGGGTTGGTAAATCGGGTCTTAGACCACGCCCCACTCTTGTTCACGGGCTCGTGCCCGTAGATTGCACTTCATCTTCCGTGCCATGTTGGAGATAAAAAAATCCCCTAGCCATATCAAAGATTCTGTTCGATCTCATAGGAGAAGAGGTGTTTCTTCCTCTCCAAGGCTAGAGAATCTTAGCCCTTCTTCAATAAATTCTTCGCTACTTGTTTCTATGGTGGTCAAATTCCTCCAAGCTGAAACACTCAATTGAGTGCTTGCCGAGCAGCCTGAACCAACACTCCTTTGGTAGAAAGAACCTATGGGTGATTTGCACTGTCGTCGGTAAGGTCGTCTATAATGAGTTTACCGGACCTCAAGTGCATGAGAATGTATTTCAACAAGAGAAATGACTATTCGAAGCATTTCACCTAGTTTTCTATTGAATTGTCTTTTTTGGTCGTGAAACCACAGACAATGGTTCATGTCATGAAGTAGCAGGGAGTAGTTCACATCGTGAAACAAAATGTTGTTCACATTTCAATTTTTCAGCTCAAGATTACTTTAATTTGGGTCGGATAGACTCCAATGGTGTAATTAGGGTACTTCTCTTATCGCTGGTTTGACAACCTTAATTCATGAACTTGCAGTCCATGAAAGCTTGACTCGTGAAGTGTTAAGGCATGAAGGGTTAACTCATGAAGTATTAACCTGTGAAGGGTTCATGCCGTGATGAAGTATCAAATGCTTCACGTCGTGAAACAGAATATTATTCACACCGTGAAATGGAAGGTTGTTCACACCATGAAATAGAAGGTTGTTCACATCGTGAAACACTTCTGTTGCCATATATATAGGCAGTGATGTGTGTGAACACACTTAGGACCGGCGGGGCACTTTTTCCCTCTTTAGGAGGTTTTTTCCCCCAGCTTGTATATACGCCCATCATTCTAGGGCTAACTTATCTTTTGTACATTGACACAATCTAATACACTTCGTGTTGTGTGCATTCTTGCTTCTTCTTCTCCAAGCTTTGTGTGCTTTCCTGCAACCCTAATTCCAACAATTGGTATCAGAGCAGGCATCGGCTCCCAGGGCTACGCCGCCAGCACCCTCCGACTCACGTTCTCCGATTGAGGTGAGTTTTCACGAGCGCTTGCAGGTCTCTATACTCTGCAAATCAGCCCGTTGGGCTATGCGTTCTCAGAATTTGCATCTGAGGTCGTTTCGGGCTCCGTTTTTGCATTTCAAGTTCTGCACAGGTGTTTTCGTCATTTTTTGCAGAAATTTCGACAGTGCAGTTTTCTGCAAAACAGGCATACGTATTCTATTGTGGACCATGCTGCATAGCACGAGTTGTTTTCTGTTCAGTCTTTGCTTCATTACAGGCAGCTTTTGCATCAGTTTCAGTCAGTGGCCATGGCTGATAACAGCAATGATGTATTTCGCATGTTGTCTGCTGAAGACAAACTCGATGGAGACGGCAACTACCCACTTTGGGCATACATGATGCAGCGTGTTTTGGTTGCAAAAGGAGTGTGGAACATTGTGCAGGGTATGGATGTACGTCCAGGTTCTGTGGATGTAGGATCTGTTGAGGATGTTGCAGGTTCTAGCAGCTCTACTGTTGCTGCTGTTTTACCCACTGCTGAACAAGCTCGTTGGGATGGTAAAGATGCGCAGGCTCATGCCTTGATTGCACTTTCAATCAAACGTAACATCACCCCACATATTCGTTCAGCTAAAACAGCAAAACAGGCTTGGGATATTCTAGCTGGTTTGTATGCAGGTCGTAACGAGGCAAAAATCGCTTACCTGCGTAAAGAGCTAGAATTGAAGATTATGCAAGAAGATGATGACATGAATGTTTTTCTTGCTGAGATTAAAGATCTCAAAGAACAGTTGATTTCTGCAGGTGAGATTATTCCTGATCATTCTCTTGTGCAGACGGTTCTTGATGCTTTACCTGAGACATATCAGACTTTTGCTTCCACGTGGAGACTTCTTAATGAGGACAGACATGATGCTGTCAAGTATGATACTTTAGTCAACAAACTCTTGCAAGAAGCGCAGTCCAGGCAAAACAGAGCCAGGCTGCGTGCAGTTGATCAAGCATTTATTGCTGCCCAGTAATAGAGAAGAAGTGGTAAGGCAGCCCCTTCCACTATTTCTTCTCCTATTAGTAGGTCTGCAACTTCTTCTCCTTCCACAGGTAGCAACAATAAGTCTGAGAAGGCTCTTGATAAAGGCAAGAAAAAGACCAGGTGCAACTATTGTAAGGCAAATGATCATGTCATTAAGAATTGCCCTAAGCTAAAGGCTAAAGAGGCAAAGAAGAAAGAGTCAAATGCAGCCACAATAGCGGATGCTTCTACAAATGCAGATTCTGTAAATGTTGTGTAGGATACAGAATGGGCGTTTAGCGTGTATTGCCAGTATGACCCATCTGTACATGATGCATGTTTGGCAGTTTCTGTTGACTCTCATGTTTGGTATTTTGACAGTGGTGCTACAAAGCACATTACTTCACATCGTGATATGTTCACTTGTCTTGAGGCTGTCCCTAATGGGAATACTGTCACATGTGCCAATAATGCTTCTTACCCAGTGAAGGGCGTTGGTAAAATTATGCTTACGGCTGCAAATGGCAGCGCTTTCACACTTTTAGATGCTTTGTTGCCAGGGATAAAGAAGAATCTATTGTCTGTCTCTACGCTTGCTAGACTTGGACTTGTAGTCAAATTTGTGGATGACAGATGTACTATTCATGATTTGACTTCTGGTGTGATACGATTATTGTATCTGGCACCTTGTTTCGTGGGCTGTATAGGCTCAATTCTTATGACAAGTGTGTGGAAGATTCAGCAAATGCAGTTTCTGATGAAAAGGCAGTTTTAGATGCAAAACTATGGCATGCTCGTTTTGGTCATCTGAACTTTGCTAGTTTGCTGCGTTTGCAGAAATTTGATATGGTTGCTTCATTGCCCCCTCTTGAGGCACCATTGAAACATGTTTGTGAAGGCTGTATTTTGGGCAACATGCAACGTTCTGCGTTTCCAAAGGATGGTTCTGTGCGGGCCACTCGCAAATTACAACTTGTACATAGTGATGTATGTGGGCCTATGCAAACTCCGTCATTTGGTAAACACTTGTACTTCGTGACTTTCATTGATGATTACTCAAGGCATGCATGGGTATATCCACTAAAGGCAAAGTCCGAAGTGTTTTTGTGCTTCAAACAATTTTTGCTTATGGTTGAAAATGTATCCAATTGTAATGTGGGCACCCTCCGTTCTGATCGAGGGGGGGAGTACATGTCTAAAGAGTTTGATGCATTTTTGGCTAGTCGTGGGATAAAACACCAATGTACAGTGCCGTATACCCCTTAGCAAAATGGTGTTGCTGAGAGGAAAAACAGGTCACTTATGGAGATGGCACGATGTATGGTCAAGAGCCAAGCTTTGCCACATGCGTTTTGGCTTGAGGCTGTCATGTGTGCTGCATATGTACTCAACAGGTGTCCCACTAAGGCCTTGCAGTCTATTACTCCATACGAAGCTTGGCATGGCAGGAAGCCTTCTATCGGTCACTTGCGTGTCTTTGGTTGCTTGGCCTATGCTTTAGTGCCTGTGCAACAACGCAAAAAATTGGATGATAAGGCTGTCAAATGCATTTTTGTTGGTTACAGTGCTGAGAGCAAGGGTTACAGATTGTATCATCTGCAGTCAAAGTGTATCTTGATTAGTCGAGATGTTGTTTTTGTGGAAGATGCTGTGCAGCCTTTGTTATCATGTACCAAAGAGACAGGTGTGTTTAGCCTATGCAGATTTCAAACGACATCATAGATCAGCCTATTTTTGATGTAGATTTACAGGATGTAATTTCTGAGGATAGGGCTAAAAATGAGCAGGCTAGAGGTATACCTAAATGGTTGGTGCAAACCTTGCATGATGCACCTATGACTAGTCGTACTCGTTCAGGTTTTCAGCATGCCTCTTGATTGTTATGTTTTGGCTGTGTCTAGTATGTGTGAAGAGGAAGAACCTCTTTCAAGCCTCAAACTTAATTAATCTATGCATAATCCAATAAATCTACTTGCTTCCCACTAGTTTTGTCCCCTTTCAACCTTTCTTTACAGCCTTTCTTTGCAAAGCAATGATGGTTTGTGAGAAAATCAACCAAGATCTAAACGGTTGAAAGATTGAGTACTTACCCAGTATTGCACCAAATCTATGTTGAAAACTTGATTTGCACAAGATTTCAACTTTGCATACTTTCGTGATTTGCACAATCAACAGTCCAAGATTCTCCAAAGACTTGCACATCAGCCATTTTTTATCTTTTTCCACCAAGATTCACACAAAGACCAAAGATCTTTGATAAATCCTTCACTAAAACAAGAAATCCCTCAAGATTTTCAAGAAAATGTTGGTTCTAGTGTTTACTATAATACTGTGTAATAATTAGGGTTTATAAAGTGATAAATTAAGGTTTAATTGTTTAAAAAACTCTAATAAAGAAGATAATCAAGAAATAGTGTAGATTAGGATTTCTAAAAACTATGATTAGCATGTATTCAAAAATGATTGACATTAATCCCACTGCAAATCTGCTCTCAACAAAGATTTAAGTAAATCCAAAAAAACTGTGTAAAAGCTAATCTAAAAATAATTAAATACTAATCACTCCCTAAGCAAGGATCTAAGAAAAGCTCTAATCCCAATGCAAGAAAGCAATCTAGGCAAGGAATAGAACTCATTGGTTGGAATCCTCACAACTAGAATCAAGGGCTAGAGTCTACACATGTTACTCCTCAATGCCTAGACTAGCCATAGGTTCATGAAGGAAGCCATGAAAGCTTAGGCAAGAAGCTAATAGCTCTAAGAAAGGTAAAGTGTATACTTTGTAAAAAAGGTAATGAGATACCAAATACACAAGACACGTGCCTTTTATAGTCCCAAGGCCCATCTACCCATGTGCATGTGCACCTAAAATCACTTCCTTACAAAAGTGCAGCTTGGCTTTCTTTGAATGGCAATCTTATAAGGAGTTAAACCCTATTGAGAATTGCTCTTTGTTGCAACATGAAATACCTCCATAAGGCCAACTTCATATATTGCAGTGCTAGTTACTTTATCATGCAAATTGATGAGTGCACTCACTATTTTTCATAAGCAAACTTGGAAATGGACCGATGATATTGAGACTCTGCTAGTAGACTCTTATAATGTCTTTAGCATCTTGTCTTAAATTACTGAGCCTACTTGATGTAATGCAACAATAAATAGGCCAATATCAAAATTAGCTTCTATAAATTTTCTTGCATGATATCAGTCAAGTCTCTTGACCTTTCTCTCATGAAGCCCATGGTGCTTAAATCTTACTAAATCTTAAGAAAAGTATAATTTTAAAAAAGTGTTGAATTTCAAAGTTTTGACATAAAAGTTTGTTGGGCCCATTCTGATTCTTTTTTTACTATAAATATGACCATATTCCAACCAAAAACTTAAGAAGGTTACGACTAAAAGAAGGGGCCTCTGGAATCCGATTTAGGTCTTTGCCTAGAGGCCTTTTATTTTAGCCATAACTTTCTCAATATATTAGTTAGAATACGGTCATATTTATAGATAAAACAAAAGAAATGGGCCCAAAAAATTAATCTGTTATATCAAAAATTTAAAATCAGTCATTAGAAAAGCTCTTATAACTTTATTTAAAGTTCACTATACATCATCAAAAATTTATATTAGGAAAAGTCTTATAACTTCCTTTAAAGTTCACTATAGACCCTAGATGATATTGATACATGTGCACATGGTTATGATATTGACACATATGCATATGATCATCACGCATGTAGTATTGATATGTGTGAGTTATATCATGACGTGGACATGATCTTGAGGGCAGATGGCATCAAGCATTGTGGGTGATGATATGCCTATGCCTACCTACCTTCCTACGAATCATTTGGATGCATTACATGATCATGTGTGGTCACTTTATCAGTATATTGAATGATGATGATCATGTTGATCATGCTTTTTCTTTGGATCATCATACACATGTAGATGGTCTTGCACATGAGGATATGTTACATGGTGTAGATCATGCTCATACATATGATGTTGCAGTGGACCATGTCTTGGATAGTTCGAGTGATGCTACATGGGCTGAAAGAATCGGTTCACATTTCTTCTTACATGATACAAACTATGAGTAATGTTAATTTGGTTTCCACGGATGTTGACACGCTCCTATGTTCTTTGGATGCATTATATGCCTCTTAGGATGTATGGTACTTGATTATGTAGCATATCTTGCATATGCACGTCTTGGTTTTGGCCTATATAATGATTCTTTTGTATTAAGACCACTCGACATTCCGGCCATAAGTTATGGGTTTATTTATGGATACTTTGGATGCACAATTCACACACTATAGTCATGAGTATGGGCTTATAAGCTTTCTCTTCGACATGGGAGCTAGTACTATATTAATTTCAAGGGTCTATGATATGTACCATGGCTATCCATTTGACCCGGGAGGATATATAGCTAGCCTCTAGCTAGTCTCATCATCGACGATGGTTCTCTACATTTTCCATTTGACCATTTTCCATATATAGATATCCATTTGAACCATTTTCCATATATAGATATCCATTTGAACCATTTTACTAGCCTCATCATCGACAGTGGTTCTCTATATTTTCCATTTAATCTAGCTCATCATGGAGCCAATGTCTTGGAGTTTGCATGGCTTACATTACCCTTTGATCTAGGTGGTTGCATGGTTATCTAGAGCATTTCATGACTTTGGCTCAGTTCATGTTTTAGCACTTTGGTCTTCTATTGGATTGTGGCATCGATACCTAGTTTTGGGTCAATTTTTGGTGTTTGTATATAGCCTTTTGAATATGTTATTTGTGCATGACCACCCTTCTCTTTTGAGGACAAGATCATTGCAGGAGGGGATGGTTCATAAGAAAGTGATTTTAGGTGCACGTGCACATGGGGGGGATGGGCCCAGGCACATGGGGGCTTAGGCTCATTTATACATGGGGCACATGGGCCTTGGGACTATAAAAGGCACACATCTTAGGTATTTGATAACTCAAAAGAGTTACGCAAAGGAGGACATATAATAATATCATGCGTATTCACTAAGAAGAGCTAGATGAGAAGTCCTTGAAAATGATGTTGTCATAGCTACAATAGACCTACCCCACAATGTCCTGATTTAATGTGATAAACTATTTTTGGTTGAAAATATGTTTAATAATGTTCTTAATCATGAGATTTATTTTTAAGTAGACAAAATTGAGAGCACTTCTTGAATGCTTTAATCTCTTACATTCTCTAGTTGATATCATTCAAGTAAAAAATATGTTGTTGCTCGCTAGACCGTGCTCTCTTGTCAGCTATCCCCAATATTTAAAATGTTAAAATATATATTTCCATAGGCCTTGAGGTACCTTATTACAATTCATCCTTCTTTCACATTGCTATTTTGTTTTTTCACTAAATTTGTAACTCTCAGCTAGTGGGAAAGGCAATGTATGTTGGGCCCACATGAAAGTTGAAATGGTGAAAGATAGATATATTAAGAGAGAAACAAGGAGTGACACATTAGCATACAAAAGAAAAGAGGAAAGAAATTATATGTAAGATACACTTATTTAAGAGTGAGCACACCTCACCATGCATACCCACGTATTAAAATTTAATATTAATTAAAAATATATATTCGTATGTGTGTTTATTTATTTTATAAATGCATGTGTATATATAGGTATATGTCTCTAAATATAATAAAATATAATATTATAGATAATATATATTTACATATGTGTGTGTGCACACGTGCATGAGAAAGAGACTGTGTTTGTGTGTGTATGTACATGCATATGTGTGTGTGTGTGTGTGTGTGTGTGTGTGTGAGAGAGAGAGAGAGAGGGACATGGAAGTCTATGTGTAAGAGTGTGGGGGGGGGGAGGGGGGGGGAAGAATGTGTGTTTGCATTAATGCATGTGCCACCTGTGTGTGTGTGTGTGTGTGTGTGTGTGTGTGTGAGAGAGAGAGAGAGAGAGAGAGAGAGAGAGAGTTTTAACATTTGAGAGTCTGTGCGTGTAGAGAGAGGGTGTGCATGTGCATGTGCATGTGCATGTGTGTGTGTGTGTGTGTGTGTGTGTGTGTGAGAGAGAGAGAGAGAGACAGAGAGATAACATGTAAGATGCATTTATTTGAGAGTGAGCACACCTCACCATGCCTCCCCACCATTAAAATTTAATTAATTAAAATTGTGTGTGTGTGTGTGTGTGTGTGAGAGAGAGAGAGAGAGTATGCATGCATGCGTGTGTGTGTGTGTGTGTGTGTGTAAGAGAGAGAGAGTTTCTATGTGTGAGAGAGAGTGTTTGTGTGAAGAGAGAGGGAATGTGTTTGTGCGTTAGAGAGAGAGAGAGAGAGAGAGAGAGAGAGAGAGAGAGAATTTCTATGTGTGAGATAGTTTGTGTGGGAGGAGAGAGTGTGTGTTTACATTAGTGCATGTGTGGGTATGTACGTGTGTGTGTGTGTGTGTGTGTGTGTGTGAGAGAGAGAGAGAGAGTGTGTGTGTGTGTGTGTGTATGCATGCGTGCATACATCTGCATCTATGTGTGTGTGCGTGGTGGAAGCTCACGGTAGGCCCTCCATGTGTGTGTGTGTGTGAGAGAGAGAGAGAGTGTGTGTGTATGTGTGTGCATGCGTGCATACATCTACATCTATGTGTGTGTGCGTGGTGGAAGCTCACGGCAGGCCCTCCATAAAAATAAACATGAGAAGAATACTCAAAGCTCAAAATAGATGAAAGCTTTTGCACGCGACACAAGAATGGGTTAAATCTCCCCCCCCCACCATGAGAGTGGCTCACATCCTCTTCATGGTGTATTTAAATATATTTCCTTGTACAAAAAGCAAGAGCCAAAAATACATGCCGAAAATATGGGTCTCTACTTTGGGCTTGCATAAGCCTAAATACAAGTGTAAACACTCTAAGGTTCACTCGTGAAATAGAACTAATGTATATCAAAATGTTGCACACACTAATGTGCACATAAAATATCACTACCATTGCCGATCATAAATAATCGCCCACGCGCCATGCGTCAATCAATTTATGTCGAAGCAAGCCCAGTGGATCCATGCACATCCCGCACACTAACCATGCCATTGATCTACACAGCCATTCAAAATATAAGCTCAAAATATGTGACAAGTTAAAGGTGATCAGTCTCGCTTGCACATAAAATAAATATCCATCAAATAAATCCATAAATGCAAAACAATTCGAATAATTCCAACATTCCTTCCTGGTGAAAAGCAACTATCCTTGGTAACATACAATACCTCAAAGTCGGTACCTTTGCATATTTAAACAACTACGTGCAATACCTCAATTCAGTGACCTTTGCATGAAAGAAAATATTAAGTTCAAAATATCCATCACAAAAAATCTGATTCCACAATATCAAAACCTTGTGCAATGCTTCAATTCGGTGACCTTTGCATGAAAATAACCATGTGTGATACCTCAAATCGGTGACCTTCATACATATCAATATCAAATACTAAAATAAACTGCTATCATATGATACCTCAAATCGGTGACCTTCACAAGGCTACACCAGTCTCAATACCAAGTGTAAAATTCATTCTAAGTGTTTGTGAAAGGAGTTGATTAGGGCAGAGTGCGTAACAAGGGCATGGTTTGGAATCCACAGATATTCTTCTGCAGGATGATTCTTGTACTTAACCAAATATTTGACATAAACATTACCATTGTGAGTTGTAGTTTGCTCACATCAAGAATTGCTTCAGGAACTAAAATTTATGTATCAACCTCTAGGAGATATGGGTTATCATAAACGGGGTTAGAAGGTGGTGTACTTTTGAAGGGTCTAAGTAAACTAATGTGAAAGGAATTATGAATATTCCAATGGTCAGGAAGGGACAAACGATAAGCATTGTCATTGATCTTAGCAATAATTCTAAAAGGCCCATAAAATCATGGAGATAATTTAATGGTTGGATGTTTCTCAACAGACTTTAATCTGCACTTTTCTATGCGAAGCCAAACTAAATCATTTTCTTCAAAAGTCTTTGGTCTTCCATGCTTGTTAGCATGTCTAGTGTAAGCATGTTGAGCCTTAAGAATGACTCATGAGCTTCGGCCTTACACTAGACATGCTTGTTAGCATGTCTAGTGTAAGCTTGTTGAGCCTTAAGAATGACTCACGAGCTTCGGCCAAAATACGGTTATGAGTCACGGCAAAATCATCGACCGGCTGGGACTTTATGTGAAAGTCTAGTAATTGGAGTTGTTTCTTACCATAGACAATCTCAAAAGGAGCTTTGCCAACGGTTATATGAGGTGTGTTATTATATGCAAATTGCAAAAGATGCAAATACTGATCCCAATTTACAGGAGATGAGATAGTGTAAGACCTTAAAAGACCTGAAATAGTGTTATTTGTGGTCTCACTTTGTCCATTACTTTCTAGATGATATGTAGAACTAAAATCAATCTTGGTGCCTAAGTTTGAAGACAATGCCATCCAAAAATGATTACAAAAGCGAGAATCACCATATGAAATAATGATTTTAGGTAAAGCATGATTTGTGAAAACAGTTTTGATAAACAATTGTGCAGCATGTGAAGCATTCAATGTTTTATGACATGTAATGAAATAAGCTTGCTTACTAAACCTATCAACAATTGTCCATATCATATCATTTCGAGAAGATGTGGTAGTAGGTAAACCAGTTATAAAGTCCATATAAATTTCTTCCCATGGTGCCACCGGAATAGGTAAAGGCATGAGTAGCCCATACTATTTTCCTTGGCGTCTTTTAACTAGTTGACATGTCACACATTCCAATACAAAAGAAGCAACATCATGTTTTAATTGTGGCCGGTAAAAATAGTCTTCTATGGTGCGAAGAGTGGTGAGAATGCCACGATGACCAACATATGGGGGACGATGCATCTCTTTAAGAATAAAAGATCTATAAGGAAATGTAATGCATAAACGCTTGTGAAAGAAAAGGAAACCATCATTATATGCATAATCATGAGAGGCAACCAATTATTAGTTTCTAACTTGTGCCAAACATTAAAAAAATCAGGATCTGTAACATATGAGTCACACATATCATTCAAAGAATGAATGTCAATAACTGAAATGTTAGAAATAGAAGGTCGTTGACTAAGTGCATCCGCCACACTACATTCTCTTTACCAGGTTGATATTGGATAAGAGGATGAATGTGGCGGTCTAAGATAAGAGGTTGATTAAGAAGATATCTAATACTTTGTTGGTCGGTCTTAATTATAAACTCAGAACCCATAAGATAATGTTTCCACATGCGTAAGGCATGGACAATGGCTCTAATAACTCCTTGTCATATGTACTATACAAAAGTTCAGAAGGTGTCAATTTTCTACTCTCATAAGTGGAAGGATGTTCATCCTGCATGAGGACAACACTGATTCTTGAGCCACTAGCATCAGTGACTATGAGGAAAAAAAGTCGAGTAAAGTCTATAAGTTGGAGGATAGGGGCATGAGTCAAAAAATATTTTAGTCTATCAAATGACTTTTGTTGGTTTTCACCCCATGGAAAAACTAGACCTTTCTTAAGCAACATTGTCAAAGGAAGTGCCATCAATGAGAAATTATGAACAAACTTCCTATAAAAACTAGCCAAACTAAGAAAATATCTAACTTCTTTAACACACGTTGGAGTAGGCCAAGTCTCAAATGACTTTTACCTTTTTTAGATCAACTTTGATACCTTCACCTAAAACAATGTGGCCTAAGTACTCAATTTCATCTTGGAAAAAGAGACTTTTATCCGGATTAGCATAAAGTTGATTTTCTTTAAGAAGACTAAACACTAATGCAAGATGCTCTTCATGTTCTACATGATTCTTATTAAAGATAAGCAAATCATCAAAGAAAACAATGAGACAATGCTAATGGTTAAGAAATATATGATTCATCAAGCGTGCAAAAGTAGCAGGTGCATTGGTTAGACCAAAAGGCATAACCAAAAATTCATAATGACCAATTTGTGTACGAAAAGTAGTTTTATAAATGTCAGAACTAGTCATTCAAACTTGATGATATCCAGATCTCAAATCAATTTTACTAAATACAGATGCACCTTTAAGCTTCTCTAGCAAATTATCAACATGAGGGATGGGATATCTATTCTTAGCTATGACCTTATTTAGAGATCTATAATCAATACACATTCATTAAGTCTTATTTTTCTTTTCAACAAGAAGAATAGGTGCACCAAAAGGAGAACTACTAGGTCGAATAAGTTTCTTCTCTAATAATTCTCTAATTTGGCATTCTATTTCTTTTTGTTGAAGATGTTTTGTACGATAAGGAGCTCTATGAGGTGGTTGGCTACCCAGAATAATCTCTATAGTATGGTCTTCTGGGCGTGAAAGAGGTAAGGTAGGAGGTAAATTGTCTGCAAAACAATCTTGAAACCTAGCCACATGAATGCTTGCTGAGAAGGAGTAATATTATTTTCATATGCTTGCACGTAAGGTAGGAGGTAAATTGTCTGCAAAACAATCTTGAAACCTAGCCACATGAATGCTTGCTCAGAAGGAGTGATATTATTTTCATATGCTTGCACTTCATTATTTTCATATGCTTGCACTTCATTAACTAAAATCATGTATGCACGTGATTTCTTCCGAAGTGCACGTTTAGCTTGGGTATAGGATATACATCTCAAGAGAACGATCACCAACTAATTGCATGAGAGCACTATTATGTGTGAAATCCATAGTATGCAGGGAATAATTAATATGTGGATTGAATTCATGTCAATATAGCATACCAAGGATGATGTCATTAGAATGCAAAGGTGCAATAAGAAAGTTTCGTTTTTGGTTATAAGGTCCAATTTATATCTCAAGGTCACGAACTTCACGAGTTCCTGTGTATCGTGTGCCTTGAAATGCAAATTTAACCTTATAACACAAAGGATGAGTCTCCAAATGCAATCTATGAACGGCCTTTTCAGAAATAAAATCATGCGTACTACCATCATCATGCAAAATAGTGATATCGTTTCCATTAATAAATCCTTTCATACGAAGCAAAGAGTGAGGAGTGATTGAAGTACCTACCGATTCGCTTTGCATATGCACTTTATCATTGTTGAGTTGATCTTCCGTCCAATCCAGAGCTGTATCACCATCACCATCATAGTATGTGTCATCTTTGATATTGTGAAGTTGCCACTTGAGTAGGACGAAAAGTAAACTTGTGGGCAAGATGTCCCACACTCAATGGCATTTGAAGCATGTAGGCACATTACCACCTTGACGAGGTTGGGTAAGGTGAGGAGTGGGTGCATTACTATTGTGACTAGAATTGGGTTTGGGGTGTACGTTGCTTGGGGTGGTAGCATTAAAATTGTTCTTTACATTTGAATTGGAAAGAGTGCGTGCATTGCTACTACCATTACCAAAATTACCATTATTACCATTCCATGGATGCGGTTGTTATGAAGGAGATTGATAAAATTAAGGGCGTCGAAAAGAAGATATGAAATCTTGATTCCCCACAAAAGAACATTGTTGATTGGGTGGAGAAGCATACTAACAATTGCGAGGTAATTGATGAGGCAAACCTTTCTTGCGCTCGGAATCACAAGAGAAGTTGGCTTGAACATGTGTCACATCCGCTTGAATAGTTGTCTCAAGACCATCTTCATACTTTTGTTGGAGTGACTCTTCAGGAACATCCTTGAGCATATGAAGCATAAGAAGTGATAACCAAAATCTCTCTGTGTATTGAGAAATAGTACCATGATCTGTCATGTGGAGAAGATTCCATGCTCGATGAGTATTAAGGTGGAATTGTGGAGGAAGAAAAGCAGACTTGAATTTCTCTTGGAATTGATCCCATGTGAGAGGCTCGGTAGGACCCATGCGAAGTGCGTTCCACCACAATGAAGCTCGATCACTCAAATGATTAATAGCACGCTTTATTTTATCTTTCATAGAGAAGCATTCACTAGTAAAATAATCATCAAATTGAGTCAACCAAGAAAGAACTAAATGACCATCTTTTTTACTGTCAAATTTGGAGAACGTGAATGCACGACAACTGATCTTTGAGTCCTTATGAGTCCATTTTGCGAGTTAAAAATGGATTTGAGAATCTTGCTCAAGCGATCATCTTCGGGAGGCACGACATCATGAGATTATTCTTGAACACGCTGGCATTTGCGTTGTTCTTCAAGTTCCATCTTGAGTATAAGAATGCGCTCCTCCAAAGTAGGAGCGAGAAGAGGTGACACATTCAAAATCGTTGGAGGTTGAGTGTCATCATCATCGGAATCCATGGCTATAGATGCTTTGAAGAAACCGGAGACGTTGAGCAAAACAAAGATTTAAAATATCTTTGAAAAAAAGACCCCTTCAAAAGGATGAAAGATATATATATATATAATTATTTATTTATTTTTTCTTTTCTTCTCTTTTTCTTCTTCTTCTTCTTCTTCTTTCTTCTTCTCTTTTTTTTTTCTCTCATGGCCTCACCAGGAGCTGCCACGCAGGCACCCTAATATCCCATATAGTGTGGAGAGGGAGGTGTTAGATAGGTATAAAGGGAAGAAGGGACTTGACCCCCATATAGCGTGGAGAGGGAGGTGTTAGACAGGTATAAAGGGAAGAGGGGACTTGACTTAACCCTTGTCTCTTAGGAGACATCCACGCTTGATTGTGGGGGGGGGGGGTGAGGTTCGCCGGTTCGTGGCTCTGTCGTCCGTCGGTCGTCAGTGCTACGTGTTTTGGCCTGTGGCGCGTGTCCTTTCTTGCCGATGCACTGGCGGTGCTGTGTGCTCTCTTATGCTAGTTGGCGTCCTTGCTTGTTGCCAATGCGATGGCGATGCTGCGTGTGCTTTCTAGCCGGTGCACTGGCGGCCTGTGTGTTTGCTTGCCGGTGGCCAATGCACTGGCAATTGTCCAACTGTAGATGTCTATCTACTCGGGTGGCACTCTAACAAACTGTTGTCGCACTGGGTTTCGTGCCAACGTTCCTCACCTTCATGCAAAGGACAATAGTCCTAGGCCGTTTAAGTGCCTAATTCACAAACTTTTTTATTTTGACAAGAAGGTACGACGACAGAAGTACAGCCTTGGCTCTGATACCAATGGTGAAAGCTCACGGTAGGCCCTCCATAAAAATAAACATGAGAAGAATAATCAAAGCTCAAAATTGATGAAAGCTTATGCACGCGACACAAGAATGGGTTAAATCTCCCCCACCATGAGAGTGGCTCACGTCCTCTTCATGGTGTATTTAAATATATTTCCTTGTACAAAAAGAAAGAGCCAAAAATACATGTTGCCGAAAATATGGGTCTCTACTTTGGGCTTACATAAGCCTAAATACAAAAGTGTAAACACTCTAAGGTTCACTCGTGAAATAGAACTAATGTATATCAAAATGTCGCACACACTAATGTGCACATAAAATATCACTACCATTACCAATCATAAATAATCGCCCACGTGCCATGCGTCAATAAATTTCTATCGAAGCAAGCCCAATGGATCCATGCACATCCTGCACACTAACCCTGCCCCACTGATCTGCACAGACATTCACAATATAAGCTCAAAATATGTGACAAGTTAGAGGTGATCAGTCTTGCTTGCACATAAAATAAATATCCATCAAATAAATCCATAAATGCAAAACAATTTGAATAATTCAAACAGTGTGCTCGGGAGAGTGAGATGGGCTAGGCCGAGAGAGAGAGAGAGAGAGAGAGAGAGAGAGAGAGAGAGAGAAAAGAGAGAGAGAGAGAATAAAAAGTATATTTTAATAAAATATAAATATGAATTAAATTAAGTAAAAAATATATTTTTATATGTATGTATACATGTGTGTGTGTTTTTATTTACATTTATACATTTATACATACATGCATACATATATATATATGTATGTACATACATATGTATATGTATATATGTGTGTGTGTAATATATCTACCTATATATTTAAAAGTGAACACAACTTACCACCCATCTCCACACACTAAAATTATGTTTGTGTGTGTGTTTTTATATTTTTAAATACATATATATATGTATGTATAAGTATATGTGTTTATATATAGGTATGTGTATCTAAAACATAATATTGTATATACTAATATTTTCATTTGTGTGTGTGTGTGTGTGTGTGTGTGTGTGTGTGAGAGAGAGAGAGAGAGAGAGAGAGCTTCTATGTGTGGGAGAGTGTGAGAAGAGAGAGGGAGTGTGCATGCTTGCATACACATGCGTGCGTGTGTGTGAGCGAGCGAGCGAGCGAGAGAAAGAGAGAGAGAGAGAGAGAGAGAGAGAGAGCGAGAGAGAGAGGGTGAGGGTGTGTATATGTGTGTGTGTGAGAGAGAAATAGTTTCAACATGTGTGTGTGTGTGTGTGTGAGCGAGCGAGCGAGAGAGAGAGAGAGAGAGAGAGAGAGAGAGAGAGAGAGGGTGTGTATATGTGTGTGTGTGTGAGAGAGAAATAGTTTCAACATTTGAGAGAGAGTGTGTGCGCGTGAGAGAGAGACGGAGAAGGTCATGTGCATGTGTGTGTGTGTGAGAGAGAGAAAGAGATGGCTATAGAGAAGGAATTGGTTCTTTTCTGGAACCTTGGTTGTAGCAAGACCGAGGTCCAATCTATACAAGATAAAGGAAGAGTGCCTACCCCTTCACGTGGAGAAAGGAGAGGGATAATTTTTGAAAAGGAGAAAGAAGAAGAGAAGACAAGTGTTTGGGGGTTTCTTTCTCACACGCCTAGATGCATTGGGGCTCACAATTAGTTGTCACCATCATCAAACCATTTACTCATTGAATGAGTTTCTTTTATATATATATATATATATATATATATATATATATATATATATATATATATATATATATAATAATACATTAGAAAGCAAATTGCCCACCCCTCCCCCCTCCTCCTCACACTCCTCCTCACACACACACGCACATATACATATCTTCTAATATTATATTATGTGCACACACATATATATATTATGTATGTATATGTATCTATAGGTATGTAAGCATGTATATATAAATAGATTTATATGTATGTCGACGCACACACATGTATGTTCATGCACACACACACACACACACACACACACAACACATAAACACAAGCATATGATACGTGCACACACGCATATAAACACGCATATAAACACACATACACACACTCGCACGGATGGACACCGTGCAACACATAGAGATGCACACTTGCACACATACTCAAGCTTGCACATACACACATGTGTATACATGCACATAAGCACATAAATACACTCACATACATAAGCACATGTGCACACACATGGACATGCACACACTCACACACATATGCACCTGCACATGCACACACATAGATGTACACGAGTATATTCACATGCTTCTATACAAGATAAAGCAAGAGTGCCTACCCCTTTACGTGGAGAAAGGAGAGGGAGAAGTTTTGAAAAGGAGAAAGGAGAAGAGAAGACAAGTGTTTGGGGGTTTCTTTCCCACACGCCTAGATGCATTGGGGCTCACAATTAGTTGTCACCATTAAACCATTTACTTATTGAATGAGTTTCTTATATATATATATGTATATATATATATATATATATGTATATATATAT